>NW_020897689.1:5646352-5756649 GCF_003984885.1 Neopelma chrysocephalum | reverse complement strand
GCGGGCGGCGGCCGGGGAGGTGGCTGGGCCGAGCCGGCGGGGGGCCCGCGGTGCCAGGCGGGGGGGGGGGCTGCAGCGGGGCGGGCCCTGCCAGGCGCGCACTGCGGCCGGCCGCGCCCAGCCCAGCCCAGCCCAGCTCGGCCTGGCCCGGCCCGGCGCGGGGGGCTGCGGGAGGGGCGGCGAGAAAGAGCCGCCGCTCGGCGTTAGCCCGGCACTGCCCGCACCTGCAGTCTGCCGGGGGGAGGGACATGGGGGGCGGCTGAAGTAGGTCACTGCATCACGGAGATCTAGTGTGCGCTACCAGTGCCCGCCCTGCTCTCTCTCCCGGGGGGCAGCTGCCGGGGCTGTTGTTAGTTGGCGTTTTCCAGCTGCCAGCAGAGCATCCTCCCCCCTCCCCGGCAGAGCCGCGCCCTGTCGCCGCGACGCGCCGCCCCCCGCCCCAGCCCACCCCGCCGGGCCCCGGGGAGCGCCGGGCGGGGCGCGGCAGCTGCACCCTCCCCGCCCCAGCCCCGGCCCCCGGGGGGCTCCCGGGTCATCGGGAAGCACGTTGTCGTCGGGTCCCTCTTAGTCCTGCTGGTTCCGGCAGGAGCGAAGGGCGGTAGCTTGGTACTGGCCCCTTTGTTCGAGGGAGACTGCTGGGGAGCGAGGGCGGAAAAATCGCAGTGAGGGTGTGGGGGAGGGAGATAACAGTTTGGGGTTTGGGTTATTTGTGTTTTTTTTTCCCGGAGGGGAATGAGGCTGGACCTGCATTTGATGCCTTCGAATTCAAGTTTTCACAATCATTCACCATTATTATCGTGCACGCACAAATCTCATAAAATAAGGATGAAGAGCTCCCAACACAATTGTTGCCTTTCTCCAAGAAGCAAATCCCATTCAAATTTCCATTCTATGCAGATTCTTGTTAGCACTCTTCATCACATTACACAAAGTTACACCAGAGTCTCCTGGCAGTGACTGTAATCGATGCATTACACCAGTGCATTTGTTTGAATGCTGATGTTCCACTCCCGAGGAATAATCGGTGTGAATTGAAAACATTTTAACCTGGCTGTGGCACCCCTGGGAACAGCATGAGACAGCTGTAGATGCAAATAGAGGAGGGAAGTGAGGGCTGTGGGAGCCTGGCCAGCCCTGCAGCGCCGAGCACGCGGTCCCCTCCCCACTGCAGCAATCCGGTAATCAGTATTGATAATTTGTAGTCGGCCGGGGACTTATCGCGGCAGAAGGCCCTGTTAGGAATTCTACCACAAGGGAAGAAAGGGCTCCTCAGCCTGTGGTTAATGGTCTCACAGCACACAAATACAAAGATTTCTGCAGCAAGAGAGAGGCCAGGAATCATTCAGTTTGCCCAGAGATGAAGGGACTATATGATGCCAGTTTGTCTAATAATACCTGGTTAACAAGCCACATTTACCAACAATAAAAAGCTGTGTAACTACCTGGCTCAAGTTTCTAAAATTACTAATTACAATAGCATTTAACTTAAAAAAAAAAGAAAGTTACATTATTAAAAGCATCTTCCCTCTTTAAACTCACAAAGCTTAAAGGATTCTCCTCACCATTTCCTTAAACCTTATTCTTCCTTGTTAGAGAAAATTTGGATCTAGACAGTCTATTAGAATAAGTCACTTTATTTCAAGAGTTACTACAAGCTAACAAATTTTATTTTCGTGTGAAAAAATAGATGTATTCTCTGTAATACACATTTCCAGTTAGTGCTAAATGAGCTACATTTGTCCTGTACTCAAGCTTTACCCAATAGACCACTGCAAGAACTACAGAGCGCCTGATTTTTTTTCCCTTTTGAGCACCATATTTTGCAAAGTGGCAATAAAGGCTGGATCCTGCTTCCACTGGAGCCAGCAAAACATTTCTAATCAGCTTAAGCCAGCCCACTATTATGTTTCTGGCCCTGGTCCAGCAAGGCACTTAAGCAGGTGTCTGAGAGTGAGCATGCTGGCTTTGGACAGAACTCTACAGGTAACTCAGGTTAGGCAGATACCGAATGCCTCGATAAGCCTGTGTTTATATTTTACCACAAAAAGCAAAATTAAGCCTCATTCTCTCTTAGGTTCAGTAAAATAAGAGGTTTTCAAGGAAAGCTCCTTTGACTTACGTAGGAATTTCAAAAGCTGCAAGAACTTCTGGGAGATCAATACAGCCTGAATGCCCATGAGATTCTTCTTTCTGTTTAGTTTACATAATATGTGAATGATGCATGCCAGAGACACACACTTTTTTTTATTTTTTTTTAAGTGTGACTTATTTTAAAATTCCATGTAACACAACTGTAGAGAAATTCTGGGGGCTTTTAAATTTCATTCTCCCTTTGATGCCATCTTCCACACAAAATCTGTATTGAATAGAGGGACTCCATTCTTTATACTCCCAACCATGCAGAATGTGTGTTACATAAATCAGCAGCCTTTGCAGGTGGGATCACTAAAGACCTATCAGGCCATGTACCTGGTTTGATAGACTTACTTAGGGTATGTACATGGATGGCAGTGTGAGGATGAAGCAGTCTGTGATGACACTGGAACTAAAAAGTGTTTGAAAACCATTATTTCATTGTTTCCTTGTGGTGTTTTATTTAAAGAATATTTATTAGAACATCTTCAGACAATCATATAGAAATTCTCAGTACTGATTACAGTTCTTGTTTATTTTATAGGAAGTTGTTTAACAGAAATACGTGGGATATGTGTTAATAATGTGTTAAGGAAGTGTTTAAGTTCAACTCCTTTTGAGACAGTCGGGAATGCTGTGAGGTGATAAATGGGTGGAATTATGAGGATACAGGAATTCAGGCAGCCCCATGCTGCCTCCTTTGCATATCTCAGTAGGACTGATTAAACTCTTGTAAAAATGTTTCAGAGTTGTTCTTCTACTTTGTCATTTACATTTTATTCACGAGCTCAGACGTCTATACTTAGCTTGATGGATGCAAGGCCATTGCTAAGTTTTTCTATTAACTGAGTACTACATTATTGTTTTATCTGGTATGTAAACATACATATGAAGTCATAAATAAGTGTATGGTTGTTGAGTTTAACTGGTTCAATTATTTTGATAACTAGGCTTTTTTTACTGCAAAGGTGTAAGCATTCTGCCTCTGATTTGCCACCACACTTAAACAATTGTTTGATCTTTAACAGTTGCACATGAGTAGTCATCTGGACATCAATGACAATGACAAGCTTCCAGTTAAACAACATATGGCTAAGCACCAGGCTGAGTTTGGACCGAGCATGCTCCTTTCCATATTATACAGTTTTTAGCTGAAGGTTTTAACCTTCCCTTTTATAAATAAATGAACACAAATCAGCTCTGGATTATTTTCAGCTGTCAGAAAATAACATTTCTGCATAGACAAATAGGAAATTATGTTAATATGAGAGTGAATGTAAGCAAGAATCAGAAAATAGTGTATTGTTTCAGGGTGTTGTCAGAAATGTGATTTGACTGAGACACGATTTTTCCAAATTTTTTTCAAGATCAAGCAGAAGAAACGTTTTTCTGAGAACTTTTATTACTGAGCTTATGTAAAGTTCATGGCAAGTACACTTTACCAGAGAACTGAAGGTTAACACCTATTCACATTCTTTTCTTGGTTTTGAAGAGTCAATTACTCTTCCTGCAATTGAGAATTAAGGCAGTAATAATTTTAAAAACAGTCCATATGGCTAAGAATTTATGTTACCTCATAGCAGTTCTTTACTTACCCTGTGAGGTGTACAAGCAGGAGGATAAAATGTCATCTATTTCATTTTCTTATGGAAGAGATCCCATAACATGCTGAGGAAATAAAAATAAAATTCAGCAGCTTGAACACTTTCAAAATGTTCTCTCACCTCCACCTCCATCACCTCTTTTTCCAAATATAAGCTCTAGTTAGACTAAAGACTTCCCTGTTTAATAATGTATTTCTGTAATTCATTCACATCAATTTTGTCAATTTGAATTTTCTTTAATTTATTATTTAAGCCTGGGATTTATTTATTATTATTTATTTTTATATTTGTACTATAATAGTACCTTTCTCTAGATCATATTTCGCACACCTATGTTTTAATATAAATACTGTGTAATCTAACCTAATGGTTAGATTTATCTCAGGTGACATTTATATTCGTTTCTTTAGAAAAGAATTCTTCATTTTCAAATTAATAGCATTGATTTAAAAACAACTCAGAAGAAAGATGGGACAGTCATATCCAGCAATATATTTAGATAGCGTATCAGCCTTCAAAAACTATACAATATTAACTAATTAATTCTCCTAATTGCCTGCAGTGAGAAGTAGACATTATTATATAGTCTGAAACACACAGATCAGAGGATTCCCATGACAGGTCTGTCTGAGCAATACTTGACCTCTGAAGCATTTTCATGTAGGTCTAATTTAACTACCTTATTAGTTCACAGTCAAAAGAAACAAAGAGATGTTCAGCACTCTTGAAAAACATCAAGCCCTGGGTGTCTTAAAGTAGGCATCCTAAAATGGTGTCACACCACATAATTGATATAGGTGGAAAATTAACTCACTAAAAGCTTTGCTAAAGCTGATACAGCAAGAAAGCCACCACTGGAACATAAGGGACTGAGAGTGGCATTGAGCCTTCTCACAGTGTGCCCTCCCCACAGGCTGTGTGTATATATATATGTGTGTGTATATATATGTGTGTGTGTATATATAGTACATTTGCCTTTCAACTCAGGTTATCAGGCTTCAAAACCCTTTATTCTGGCACTCTCAGCAGATCTGCCCAATGCTTTAAGGAGGAGTAAATGTCACATCATGAAGCAGCAGTGCTTGCTTACCTCTGCAGTAACTGCCTTCAAAAAATCTACTGTCAGTTCTCCCTACAAGTCATCTTTATAAACAAAAACTGTTGCCATCATCAGGTGGCTTGCAGAGAACGTGTCTTCTTCAGCAGTATCCATAAAACGGATGATAGATGAACAAACTTTGCAAATTACTCTTGTGTCACTGCAGCCAATGGAGTACAGCCACTGGCCTCAGTACAAGTGGGGGCACAGCCTACGGGGACACGGAAATTGGCAGCTGACTTGGAGGAATGTCTGATATACACAATTCTTTCTAGGCTACACACAACCCTCATGCATTCTGTGGATACAGTCTGAGGTGTTGTTGGTTTTTGTTCAGTTTAAAAATACCATTGATCCTGCTTGGAAGTATGAGTCCCCTCTGTGAACGTCAGCCAGCAACTCTACTTGGGACACATACCTCTATCCTGCAAAGTGCTGGGCACCCATGACTGCAGTGCAGGGAGTACCTATTGCCCTAGTTACTCAGCACTTCTCAAAAGCAGGAAAAACTGCTTTGGAGACCTCAACCCACATGGACCTGCATCCTCAGTCAAAAAAATGGACTGATGCAGAAATGCTGGCTCCTGGGAACTAAATACTTTGGACATCGTGTGTCTGAGAAAAAACAGCATACGAATCTGTTCCAATATTATTTCTTTTTTTCTTCCACTTATTATGTTTTTCCTGTCTGCTAATACATAATTTAACCAATGAAGTGAATTTCAGCTAGTTCTGCCAGGATGTGCAGTTAAACTGCTGCACAGCATCTACACAAAACATTGGGCTTTTCTGCATACATAAAGAAAGGGGTTTTTTTTAAGGTATAGTAGTCAAATCCAAGCAGTTCATAAATAAAATATGATTTATGGACTCATTCTAGTGCACAAAACCTCTCGTGGTTGTGGCAGTTGCTGTGCGGGGAAACGGTGATCCTTCACACACACAATCACGAAACAGGATTGGTGGGGTTTTTTTCATCAGTTTTGCCCCAGAAAGGTGGTTTAGTTTAGAGAGGTGACTGAGGATAAGGTTAGTAAAGCTCTAAGGCACCTGTGGTGGGATACAGGTATGACTATACCTCCACAGCGCATGGGGAGAGGTCACTGCCTCTGGCTATGGTCAAGAGTGAATGCACTCAATTCAGAAACCCAGAGGGAAATGCAGGGAGGAATGGGGACACTTCAACCATCCCTTGGGCACTTCAGAGAGAAACCCTGCTTCAGTCTCTGCCTTTGTGGTGGGAGGAAAAAGAGGTGGCAATGGGTATACTCCTGTTCCTGAGCCAAAGGCTGGTGGTTGGCCTTCAAGTGTGGTGCTGGGATCAGGTGGCCCTTGTCCATGCATGTCTTCCCTCCCCATATAATACCAGAGCCACCGAGCTATGTCTGCTTTCCACCCTTCTGTGGGAAGAGCATCATGCTAGAGAGAGGACACAGGAGGGAGGATGACCTCCACCTAGTAACTGGGGACCCCAGGACCACTGCTAGATTTTGCATGATATAGCAAAATAGAAACATTTGTGGGAGCAGAAAATAGAACTTGAGTTTCCTTAGGTGGCAGTTAGGACCCTTTGACCTGAATCCCCTCATTCTAAAAGAAATTGAACTCAGATCCTGCACTTCCTAGTCAAAGGTGCTCACTGTAGACAGTTGTCCCAAAGGGCAGGAGTAAGAGGGCCAGCAACGTTTCCCCTCAGCTGCATTTTAAAAGAAAACTGTGGCTGCCCTTAAATTTATGAAGAACCCTATCCTACCTACATGTGCCAGATGCTCTCAGGAAGCAAGCTACACATATTTCTTCAGAGGACTGGATCTGAGTTGGAAGAACACCCAATTCCCAATGTTAGGGGATTAAACATTTCAAGCCTGAGGCAGCCTTGCTTGTGCAAAAAACTAACACCCTCCACTGCACACCAATTTGAAGAGCACAAATTGTGTTTTTCTGGATTTTCATGACCTCTCCTCACCTGTGCAGAAATTTGCAGGATCCACATTTTGCATTTCAAAACCTGAGCTGTTTTTCTTTCTTAAACATCATTTTAGGCACCCAACTCCTTTACAGGATTTGTAGGTTAATCATTTTATGACCTGACTTTCTTTTCATTAAGATGGGGAGAATCATAGTTGGGATGTGAGGTTATGTTCCATACTGCATGGAAATGTGTAACTATGCCCCAATATTATAGATGTTGCAAAAATCCATACTGATCAGATTAGGAAACAGAGCAACTTAACCTACTAAAGATGTATTAGCATTCTATGCTATTCAGATAGTTTTTTATAATTCTTAGGGAATTTCTTAGGTAAAGAAAAATTAATTTTGTGTATATTTTGTACTACTGATTGACATAGAGGTTTAAAAATGGGCAATTTATCTTAAACTAAGGTATGCTCTACCTGGAGACAGCCAAAGTACCTTTCAATGCTTACAGTTTTTACATTTAAATATATTCACCAGTCACTAAGTGATTACATAGCTATAACTTTTGATCTTGATATTATTTTTTATCCTTTCAAAGTTATTGAAAACACAAATTCTCCTTTTGGGCTAAGATTTCTCAGATACACATGTTCAAATTCGTCCTCTGGTTTCCACTAGGATGACTCTTGATGTCATTTTGTTGGCAGAGCTCCCTGGACTGACTAATATTATTACAGTTATTTTTTCTTTTCAAAAGACTGTAGAGACCACAGCCAGGTCAAAGATGCACAAATTTTTTTTTGTCAACACTGGTATATAAAAATGTAGCAAAAACGATATTTTTTTGTTTCCTAGTATTTTTGTATGCAAATCCTCCAGTTACCTGAATGGAGCTGTAAGAAATGTTACATGCTCTTAGGAAATTTTTTTACTTAAAATGAATGCATGAATCAATCTCTATAATTGTTCACAGATCTTTTTTGGAAGTAAAATTCAGTTCTGTAACCTTTTTTATTAGCCTATTAACTATTTGAATGTATTTGTTTCTTACATTATCCATGTGAAAAGAAAGAGCAATTGTTATCACTTAAGTCATGTTTACATCACTTGAATACACATTATTTGTCTCCAGGTACTGGTGTTTATTCAATTTACTATGTAGATAGTAAAAAACCCCTATTTCTAAGCTAGCATCTTTCCTGTGTTCTCAGATATTTTTGGTGCTGTTTAGACTGCAGTCAGGGACCTTTCAATATATGTTGTAGATAGGAATGATGCCCTTACTCCTGATTTAAAAACTTAAATGTTTGAAATTTGTCAAAACACTTGTTCTCAAGGCAAATACTTCCTGCTGGGAAATTATGTTCTACCTCTAAATATCATTATTTTCTAAGTAAAATATCAATAATGACTTCTTAAGTAAAGTAATAGTAAGGTGTTTATTTTAAGCTGCATTGAGGGTTCAAGTTATCCTTTTTGAGGTGCATTCACCTTTTTTTTGCAGTGAAAGATCAAAAAGGGAAATATCTTACACAGAAAATCGTACTGCATTTCATTAACAGTGTAAAGAATTTCACCTTCTTGTGGTGGAAGGCCTGAAAAACAGGATTAAACATGACAGAGGTACTTTCAAGTCCTCTGCAAAATTGTAATTACTAGTTTGTATAGGTTGTCAGTGCTGTTCTAGAGGTCTCAGTTCTGCTGGCATCCTAGTTTCTGCACAGATGTGAACAGCACTGTCAAGGGTAAAAAAAATTGGAATAATAAAAATAAATATTTGCAGAAAAATCCCTTGCAGAAAAATCAAGACATTTAGATAAGCAAACATAAGTAATCTACAATATAAAGGTTGCAAAATTTTATTTAGTACGTTTCTATGTAGTTATATGGATGGAATTTCCTAGATTAAAACAAAATAAAGAAAAGGTGTTCTGGAAGCAGAATATTTTATCAGATGGACCCCAGTCTGACCCTGAACTGCTACTCTAATATTATACACTTTTAATGTCATTTGCGTTATAGGAAAGTCTGAGCTAGCAGTCAGGAAGATTTCTATTTCAGATGACTCTCAACTTTCTTGTGAACAATCTGCTATTCTAATCAGGTTCCCATCTGCTTCATCCCCACCACCTACTGATTTCCAGTTCCAGTCCATTTCCTTGGTATCCTTTCCCTGATTTTCTTAATCCAATATCATTATCCAGTCAATCAAGTGTCACCCTCATTCTTGGTCAAATTTCAATCATCCCATCCCCTGACTGACTTTACGTGTGTGGTTTTTTTCTTTTTTTTTTTTAATTTGTCTGTTCTCAGCAATTTCTTCCAATATGCAGATTCAGCTCTCATCCCTTCATACAACCTCTTCCTTCCTGTAGTCCTTCATACTTCTGTGATGCCAGAAGGGAAGGAATTAAGACCACAGGATACTTATTTCCTCTTGTTTTTCCAATTTCCAGTGCTCCTCTGGTCCACAGCATCACTCTCAGCCCATGTGGAATTAGTCCTGCCCAGCACAAAGTGCCTTGAGACAAACTGGCTGTAAAGCTTGTATTTGTATCTCTCAGCCATGGCTGAAGCCTGAAATCCAATATTTCAATTACTTATTCCACGGCCAGGCCTGGACAGATTTTTTTCAAATGAAGAATGCTTTCCTGGCACAAAGCACTAGAACCTTTCAAATAAACAAAATAAGCACTTGTTTAGTTTACCACATGCACGTATTTTTCCCTAGTCATCTTCATAGAAATAGTGAAATGTTTTTAGCTAAAGTCTTCTCCAGAATTCAGCAAGAGGCAGCCTTCCAGCCAAGAAAACTGTAGGCCAAATTGTAATTTATCAAAGTGATGTTCAGTGGAAGAAGGACTCCCATATTTTCTAATGCAGTGGGGGAAAAAAAGCAGGACAACATGGGAAATAACAATGGCTGACTGTGGTGTACAGGTCACATGTTTAAGTGGCTAAGATGTGCAAAGGTCAGGAACACCAATCTTGCAAGAGTTAGAACATAAACCTGTGGAAATCTATGGATGTATTCAACTTATGTTGATTTGCATCTGATGAACCTATTTTTTCCACCCTTTAAATCTCCCAAAGGATCAGCTTAGGAAAGAAATCTCTCCTTTATTATTTTGAAAAGTCATGTAAAAGCTAGCTACACTAATAAAGAGAATTTGATTATGCAGGGAAAGAGATTTTTTTTCTTATACAGGAAAAAGAATTTGATTATACAACAAAAGAGACAAACCAGGATATTACAAGTTGACATTTGGATATATCCAGCTCCTGCTGCTTTTAGGACATACTAAAAATCCAATGGACAAGCCAGTCCTAAAAGTTTGATGAGTCTGTTAGGAAGGGCAGGCTAAGCAACATAGAAGTTCCGGTTTGCTGTTAATGACAGACTGTTGATGCTGGTGCACAGTGCCCTGAAAATCTCACTACTGCAAGTGAAGATCTTTTTTTTTTATCCTAAATGAGCCAAGTGCCCTCACACCACCGATCAGTGGAGCATCTCTGCAGGGATCAGCTCCTCATGTGGTTAATTTAGTAGCAGAGCAGTGCCTCTGAATTCATCAAGATCTTCTTCTAAGTGGAGGCCAGTATTGCAGAAAAATAGAGACAGAGAGATAGACAGATAGATAGCTGCAGAGGGATAAATAGAGTGACAGAGCAAAGGTATTCTAGAAATCTTCACTAATATTTCAGAATAGGAAAAAAAATTACTAAATTGAAAAACAGTATAAAAGAGTGAAGGAGAAGAGAAAGATGAAAATGAGAGGTGAGTCATGAAAGTCTTAATTGGGAGCAGTCATGTTACTGAAAGTCGATATAAATTGTTATAGTGTAGACATTTATACATTAATTTTTCATCTTCAAAAATCCATTTATTTCTATTATGCAAATCAGAGCAAAGCTACTTAAAACACAGGTCGCTTCCTGTGACCAGTGGTTCTTTTTCTAGTTTTATTGTAGCATGAATTGTAACAAAAGTATCCCAGCAGTAAATGTTCTCCCTCAGCCAATTTAATCAATTCTGAATAATACACTGAGTTCTTTGCACCATCAGCATGGTTTCCAAGAAGAGGCTGTAATTTTTTACCTTTTTTTTCTCATTAATTTTATGTATCTTCTGGTTAGCATACGCAGTAATATTTATAATCTATGCCCAACCATGACAAATTTTAGCAATATGCTGTTGAGTGGTATCATTATTTTTGTAATGGAGGCAATGAGATGTTTGCATATATGCATAAAGACATGGCAGGATACAATAGTAGAAGTATAAATCTGGTAATTAGTAATAATAGCTGCATAGATCATTTAGGTAAAGATCATGCAGAAAAATCTAAAAGCCAGAGAGTTGCAGATGGGTGTCATCTGGAAAAGTTTGACTCTGTCATTTCATTGATCTTTCCTTCAAATAGCTGTAAGCAGCTAGTATATTGTCCTTTAAGCCACCCCTTTGCCCAGATAAACAAACCAGGCCCCCTCCAACTACCCTTCACAGGCCACATGCCTCTGGTCCCTCACCTTCCTGGTAGCCCTCCGCTGGACCTTCACCTGTTCTTCCATGTCCCTTTTAAACTAGGGGACCGAAAACTGGATATAGTACCTCAGGTGCAGCTCCACAGCCCCAAATATCTCCAAGCAGTGGTGAACATAACCTCCTCTCCTGCTGATTCACACACACCTTTGCTTTCTTTCTCTATTTTTCCAAATTTGGACCCTTAAGAAGAATGGTGGAAGAAATAGCAAAAAAAAACCCAAAAAACACCAATCTCTTCCTTATGAGACTTTTGGAGCCAACCTACACATGCCAAATTTATTCCTGTAAGTTTATTTTTTAACAAAGTCCCTGCCTCAGTATCCATTCCTATTTTGGTACCTAGACTTCATCCTTCAGCATTGACAGTTATGGGTTTAGGTAGCCACACACTGAAACATATCTGAAACCTCACTTGGGCATTTTTATTTTCCTTTGAACTTTTTGGAAGAGTAGCAGAAAACTATCCTATGTCTTTCAATGCTGTAAAAATAGATTTTCACACTAGTCCTAGTTTCTAGATTTGGTGACCTGCCAGAAGATTCTTTTCCTAGTCATTCTGCTACCCACTTGTTAGGAGATAACGCCAAATGAGAAGAAGAGTTTTACAGAACCTGCTTTGTATCAACATGATTGATGAGGGAGTTGCTGTCATTTTTGCTTACTCTATAGAGTGCTTTCATAACTAAAAACATTATTTTTGAACCAGAGGATTTCTCCAAGGATAAACACACCTTTGATAGGCTTCCTACATAGGGAGACTTTCTTAAATTAGGGACTACGTTTCTCTAAGCCCAGAAATTCAGTCCTTTGTAATATCTTGTAATAAAAATAAATACAGCCCCTTGCTCCCACATATACCCCACTGAGGAGACTCAAATTTGTATGAAAACATGTACATTTCTATTGTCTTTTTTATGAAAAAAGGGAATTAAGCCATACAGTATAAAGCATCATAATAACACAGTTTCCATTATCCCTACTTCTTGGGTTTACAGCAAAATCTTCTACAAATACAAGTTATGTTGACAGGAAGACTCTAAAATCAAACAGTCTTACCTAGAAACTCGAAAGTCATTTACTAGGAGCTTGTTTGGTTCTGGCATTCGAATTTAAAGTACTATTGTTAATTAACACAATATAATGTGTGTGCCACTGTATTATTGCAAGCATAGGAACTCTTCCTGTGTAAGTAATCTACTTACATATATCATTTGCAATTGTGTACAGAAAGCAAACTAATGCCTTTATTCAAAATGATGAGACATCCTTATTTTAAGATGTCTCACAAAATTAAAATTCCATTCAAAACCCAGAAGTAAATTGAATTTTTCAGACTGTCCCCTTTCATTGTCTTTTGCATGTTGACATTTAGTCGGTAGTCGATTGTGTAGCAAAAAGATGCAGTTACACATATTTGGCTTTGGGCTAAGTACATTAAATACATGTCAATTGCTCAAAATCAACCAGTAAAGTTACATAAATAAAACTTTACATATATATAAGCACACATACATTTTTATGTAAACACAGATATGTCTAAACTAACTAACAAATTATTTTATCTGTTTGATATTCAGACACTATAAAATGAGGTTTCTAGTCTATATGAAATCATTAGTTTGAGGGGTACTGTCCACAGCCCTCACAGCAGCATATTTTCTCTAAAATAGATTCTCCTGATATTTATGGTGTGAAAATAATTTCAACATGTTCTGCACTCAGTGAAATGACTCAGCAAGCAAGGAATGCATTTAATCACCGGAATGTAGAGATCAGTAGTCCAACCCTATCTCAAATTATAATTGCATTTATATCTTATAACATAAACACAAATTTCTAATTAGCTGATTGTCCAGGTTCTTTTTTTTTAATAAAGGAAAAAAAAATCCACCTTACAATTTATTTTGCTTATTGTTTTCTGAGTCTGAAGTTACCACTAACTAATATTTAACTTCATCAGTTCAAAGCACAATTTTGAAAATACTGGAAGGCATCAAAGGTATCTGCACTTTGGAATGGCATGGGATGTGTATTAATGAATGTCGTGGTTACAACCCCTATATGAGTTATAAAAAAAGTCACATTTTATATCAGATTTACAGTTCTGTTAAAACTGTGTGCATATCTGAGCCCAGAAAAATGGCAAGAACTGGCTTGTCTGTTAATGGAAATTGGCAGTGTAGCAATCCATCTCTGTTCCCTCAGGTGAGGTACTCCAAAACAGATGAGACTCCCTGAATGATGAAAACAGAAAACACCAGATTTTTTACTCATTCTTTCTTAACTGCTTGCTCTGCCTGAAGCATATTGGTCCATTTCTTGCCTTGATGATCAGTGGCTTCCTTTTGGAACATGTGGGTAGTTCTGTTAAAATTTGCTTTCTGGAGAAGCTCAATGTGAACAATTTGACTGTAATATCAGTTCAGAGGTGGGGGGAAGGATTTCATAACATAATTGAAATATTATCACTACAAGTCCAGAAAGGATCTGCTGTGACCAGATGAAAAGAGACAGTAGCAGAACTCTTATTTCCATTACGAAGGCTGGCAATATGCAAGATTATGTCATTACTCTCTAGGGATGACAAAATACAGATGCCACAGAATAAAATGACACCCAGTGTCAGTGGTGATGCATGGCCAGGTGATGCAAGACCAGAAAGAGTTTGTTGAGCCTCCATAAAGGAATAAGGGTAATGCAAATTAAGTCAGTTGAAGCCTCTGAAAAATTATCATCAGGAAAAATTGAATAAATGCCACCATTCCAAAAACACATGGCTGAGGGTGAGATTCAGAAAAATAAAAGTAAAACTGGCAGCCAGCTCTCTCACACCCTGCTCTAGTAACCCAGTCTTACTGTGCTAGAACAGAACCCGGAGCATGATTCATACCTCGGGAAGATGCTGTTTGATCATAGTAGGCTGCATGACTAAACTGTTGCCGTTCTATTCACTGTATTTGATTTGCATACTCACTCAAGGAGCTGTTTCACCAGCCATATTGCCTGCAGCACTTGCAAAGAGACAATCTGTGCCAACAAGAGGTGTCACTTATACAGAATTCAGGAGAACTCTTCCCCAAGAAACTTTCCTACAGGACAGGTCTATGACCTGAGGCAGGTTTTTTTTTCACTTCTGGGTTATTTTTTCCCCAGCATCCCTTGTCTGTCTTTCTCAGACCATAAGCTCTTTGGCATGGGGTGTTTGCATCTGACAAGTTTGTACAGAAAGTAGTGCAGACCTCAGCTGGGCCTCTGCATGCTCCCACAATGCAATGACGAGATGACCTAAAGAGCATACTGTGAGACAGCAGCTATCTGTGATGGCCTAGCCCTGGGTGTTCTGCTGGTTGCTCTGCTTGACGCTCTAGGGGAGATCAGTGTGCCCAACACAGGGACTCGAAATTTCACTTCCCACTAGTGCTCGGTTCAGCAGCAACATGCTGCTGTTGTGGTAGCTGATGTCTGCATGCCAGGGCTGTTGAGGAAAAGGGGTCTGCTTGCAGGCTTGGCAGCTTCCAATCTGTAACTCAGTTCTGCCCACCCCACACTTAGAAAGACACTGAAGAAGTTCCAACTCCTTTGCAAGTCCTTCCTTGGTGCTTCAGCTGCCAGCATGGCCCCAGAACCAAGCCAAGCACCACAGATTTGCACCCAGGAAAAAGCACGGCTCAGGGAGCTCCTAAGCACTACATGGCCACTTCTGAGGGAAGGATCAGCAATCTGGGGTTATCCTATTGCAAGGAACTCCTGAAGCAAACTCCACTATGCTGCTCTTATGGCAGGCTAGCACAGTTGGTAGCCCCAATCCCAGAAATGCTAAGACAAGATAACCCAGGTACAGCAAAACGGGGGTGGTTGGGTTGAGGAGAGTCTCTGAAAAGCCTTCTGCTTCCCTGGCCTTCAGATATGAGCATCAGGACTCCTAAAAACACTGCTTTTTAGCCTACATGGAGATTGAGATCCTGGTTCAATGCTCCTTACCATGAGGGATCTTCAAAGCCATGTTAGTGGAAACTTTGCAGTGAAATATCTGGCTTTTTAAGCCATTTTATATGTAACCTGTCTCAGAAGTAAAAGAATTTAATGATTTTGTGTGCTGGTAAAAGGGTATGTCACAACCCTTCAGGCACACGGTGTGAAGGAAATACATTATACACAGTGAGCACTAAATCATGGGAAGCAAATTCACCCATTAAAAAACTCCAGAGCTCAAGGTTTTGTTTCTTAAATTGTTCATGTAAGATTCTAAGTGATACCTCAGGGGAAAGGAATTTTTCTTGAGAACAGGAAAATTAATGATAGGATCAGACCCAGACTGATACGTACAGAATCCTTACTGCTACTCTAACAGGAGTACTAAACTAAAAGTAAAACAAATTTTTCTGTGAGGTGTGTCAGAGCCAAGCTTGTTGCAATGCCAGTCAAAAGAGACTGTTTGTTCCATGCACAGGTATGTAACAAAACCAACAACAGTTCTCAAGCAGATAAGATGAGCCAAATAGATTATTTCCTCCTGGTGCTGCTGCTACGGCCTATTACCTTTTTCCATACAGTTCACATTCAGGAAAATCTCTTTGGTTCACATCATCCCATAGCTGAATTTCCACAATCTTTTTTGCTTCCACAGAATACAGGAGACAGCAAATAGCAGAATGGTTACTGGTTGAGGCTGCCTTAAAGATTTTCAAACTATTGATGTTCACATGACTTTCACACTTACATGATAATCGGGAACTATCTGTGTCTATGGTGGCCTCTTGTTAAGGTAGGCATAAGTTCAGCACCTTAAATATCAACATCCTGCCAAATTGCCTAAAGAATAGGGTTCTCACTGCACGAAAATTAAACAGTTATGTTCAGTTAACCAGCAGAAAATAAGGCTGTCTTAGGTGTACTGTAGCCTTTAAATTCATTCCTCACTCTTCGTCCTCCCCATTGTCTTCAAAGTCTGTTTTAGTAACTGACATCCTTTCCTACACAAAAAGCTCTATGGGGAGAAAATTAGGGGAAGGCAGATGGGGTGTGGAAGTACAGAGGGAAATATGGGGGGAAGCCTTGATAAATTGTAAAGGCAAAGCTGACCTTAAAGAAGGTCTTCTCCCCTTGGGAAAAAAAAAAGATCTCTGGAATTTTTGTTTTCACCTTGGCTGAAGTCCTCTTAAGTTCAAATGAATTTCAGGAGGGTGACAGTCCTCTGTTTTAGCGCTCGGTGCTTTGGCTTTCCCTCAGTCCCAGAGGACTTTTGGAACTGAACTGCCAAGGGCTTCCTCATGCCAGTGTGATGCAAAGGGATGGCTTAGAAGAGAGTGCAGCATCTGAGTCTTTCACTGCTACAGATTAGTTTCTGCAAAGCTGAGGAATGAGAAGCTAACCCATGGCTTTCTTGTCTGTTCTTCCCAGAACAGATATGTCCCCACAGCATGCAGTGTGGTGAGGCTGTCAGGGCCCCGAGGCTCTGGAAAGGTACATGTCTATAGTATTCCTTCCACACTAGAAGGTAATGTGTGTGTTTTCATTTCAATAAACAGAAAGCACAGTGTGACTATGGCAAAGCGTCTGCATCACTCTTTGTTTTGAGTAACCATGACAAGGTTTTTATATTTTTCCAAATTCAAAAAACCCCTTCCATCAAAATCTCATTTTGACAATGCAGTTGCATTAACTCAAAAAAATAGTCCCATTAACTCATGTCACAGATGACTCTAACAGTTAGGGTTCAGTAAATGGGTTTTTCATTGTTTCAGCAGTGAAAATTACATACATTGAAATAATACAAAATAGTAACTTTACATCTTAACATTCTGACATCAGAAAATAAACAAATACATTTGACTCTAACCACACACACATTAAGTAAAAAATCACAGACACGGCACCTGCAGTAGTCCTGTTTTGTCCGAAAAGCCATAGTCATGATCAGTGATAGATTAAGTTGTAAATTTAAGGGCAATTTTTAGTCAGACTTGTGCCACCCTCCAATCACCATGTTTGCATGTGTTTTTATCTGTAAACCATAGATACAAGAAAATCATTAAAGGACAGTCTTTGTATAAGCAAACAGCTTCTTTTGTATTCCATGGGATGGGTTTAACAAAAATCAATGTTGATTATAAGTAACATTTACACTTTTCTCTCTGCCTTCCCATGTTAAAAATAGTCTTGCTTATGAATAATGGTCTCTGCTGTGACACAGCAATCTGTCTGAGCTGTGCTTTTGCCAAGGAACAAAATGTGACCCAAATTGCCCATGGCCCATCAGTCAGGACAGATTTTCATTTTACAGTGTAAACTGTAAAAAATTCCTTATAGCTACTAGATAACAGATGAGAACTAGAAGGATGGGTTTAACAGTGTTTTCCTTAATCTTCCTATTTCTCCCAGCAGTAAATAAGTGATTGCTGACTTCTAATGGCAGCCATAGGACTGTGCCTTAGTAGCTTCACTCCCCGGGCAAGTGAGCTGCAGGACTGGCCATGGGCTACTTTTCTGTTATCAGTGGAGAAATATGGAATGTGTCTGAATAAACATATTATTTGAAATCAGTAGAGCACTTTCAAAGAGGATCATCAAAACATCCCAGCTGACCATGCTTTGGTTCACACCTCAGAGAGATCTTGGAGCACAAACTGGTTTACTTGATAGGTAATGAAACTGGAAGGTGTGTATTAGCAGTACATCTACTATGCCCCTGACCCTAATAGTTGTTCAGGTCATGGGACCAGACTAATTTAAAGAAAAGATCCCCAAAATTATACAGCATGGAAATGAAATCCTTAGAATTGTTTCCCCCCAGACATCCAGTCTTGCCGTGCTTCCCTTCTTGCTCATGCAGATATTGTGCTGGCTGATGGGAAGATCTTACATGGACCAGCAAGTAAAGAGCCCACAATGGAAGAGCATGGATGTTCACCCAACACAGGGAGTAATTTCACAGTTTCTAAATGTAGCTCTTAAAAATAATGCCTGAAGTTTGAGTAAAGGGTAAGTTTGGCTTGAAACAATGATATTAAGGTACATTTGGGACTCATTCAGAGAAAAACCCAAACACATTCTTGAATTTCAAAGCCATTGGGGTTTACTCTTCTCTGAAGCTGTCAAGGCTTTTAGGGGCATTTAATAGTATTTCTAAGGTTTTTCTCTGCAAGTCTGAATATGAGGAATTTATTTTAAAAAAAGTAGATGAGGTTCTGAAATAATCACACAGCTTCAGAATTTAAGAAGGCCTATAAATACTAATATATTCACAGCAAAACTGCAAGAATTGCTAATATTGAATTCTCTTCTTGTTTTAACAAAAATCAGTGTTCTTCTCTTGCCCAGCTTTAAAGTTTTTGGTGCATATAAACATTTAGATCTTGCTGCATATAACTAAAAAGATTCTGTTGCCATCTTTTATCAATATTGTTCTTTCCTGGCAATATCCCTATCAAAGCTTTTGTAATGTTACGATTACCATAATTTACTTTCCTTCATTTAGCTTGCACAGTTAATGGAATGATATGTACCCTACATGACTGCACAAGTACATATATAATTAGCAAGCCAGTTGAAACATATTTGGAAAATAAACTTCCTTGCAATCACTGCGTATCTTTCAAGGGTTTTTTAAAGCTCCACTATAAGGCAGGTGATTTTTGTGCCTATTTCAGTTTACACAAGAGGTCCTGTGCACAAATGCTGTGCTGTTGGCTGTCTGGTCTGTGTGTGCTGCTTTCTTAATAGAAAAACCTTTCTTTTTGAGAGAACAGGCTTCCATGGCTAAAACACTAGACACTCAGGATTTGGGAAAGTACAGTTACCTTCCAGTCTAAACTGTGTAACATGGACCAGCCACTTTAATCAGACCACTAAGCAGGCTAACATCACTGCTTTCAGATTTTTTAGTGTATTTTAAGGAGATGTTTAAGGAAAGGACAGCTGAGCAAAGCAGAGCTCCTGCTGCTCAATGCTGCCAAGTAAGCCTGGTCGAGGGGGACATGTCATGATGATGCTGATGTTGGACACCTGAGGAGAAGTGTAGCTCCTCATTTCCTTTGATGCCCTCAACCCTTAAGTTCACAACAGGAAAAGCAGTGTTTGCCAGCATGGCAGGTTGTTTGGTTCCCAGGGTTGCAGCAGCCTCCAGAATTTCTGTGGGTATTCAAGCCAAGTTCCAGTTACGGTTGAAGGACTCTAAAGGGCAAATGCAGACTAAATCAATACCATGAAAAAAGAAAATGTAATTCTTGTAAAGTATAGAAAGTCATCCTAATTCTGTTAGTGGTCAGAATTAAATAGGACAATGATTTTACCAGTGGGCTTTCAGTGCAGCTATTGCACGGAAGGAAAGAGAGCTGATCATGTTCTTATCTTTCTCCAGCTGTGTTTTGCAGATGGCAAGCTGGGAGAACAAACACCTTTTCCTAATCGTTTTAAATGCTGTTAGAAACCAAAACAAATTTAATGCCAAGCAAAGATAAAAAATAATAACAAAGGCCCCAAAAGGCAAAATTCCTAGGATGCTGCTTTGTATGCCTCTTTTTACAAAGATATTTCAGGGTATACATTTTGTCAGTGACTTGGCAGATCTTTACAAGCACATTTAGCTTTCAGCATGTGTTGTCAATGGCCATGTCTTTAACACTCAACCCAGTGTCCATTTTCTCTATGTTTAGCAACCTGCCAGGGTCTACTGTGCATTTACTCCATAACCTTGCTGCTGAAGAGATGCAATTCCAGTGGTGTGGGCAGCTGGCTGGGCAAGCCCTCCTCAAAGGGCAGTTTGGGCAACCACATCTGTGTGCTTGTTGGGTGGAGGCCTAAGTGAACAATTAATTTTGTTTGACAACAGACATCAGTTGGACATTATTTGTCTCTTCAGAAGATTTTTTAGTTATTCCTTGCAAGTTGGTACTTAGCTTTTAAACCAGTCTTGTCAAGCCCAAGCTTCCTTGACAGCCTAAGTTCCCACAAAACAAGATTTTCAGTACACTCTTGACCTGAGATACTGTCTTTTACTAATGGTTTCTGAAAAGCTAAATGTCCTTTAGGTGGGTTATTCAAGGTACATGATTAGAGGCCCCCATGCAAAACTTAATTGGATTAACTAATCATTTAACTGACACCTAGAAATCCATTCCTGAACTATGGATCTTTCAAATACCACCATATTGAGCAGCATCCAAAGGCTGCCAAGACCTCTTCAACCTTAGGGCCCTTTCTGAGTAGGAAAAACAAATTCAAAAACCACAAAAGCATCCATTGATTGACAATTTCATATGTATACACAGTTTGAAGATCAAAGAACTGTCTGATTTCTCTTTAGCAACATCAAGGGTTCATTTGGTCTAATCTGTTAAGTACAATACTTTCAGTCACACATATTTTAAGCCATGTTTTCACATGCTGGCAGCAAATGAGTGTCTGCTTCTGTAGATATGATATTGATAGTAGCAGGGATTTGTGTGTGCCAAGATGAATTTTGATCACCACCCCTCCTTTATATATATGCATTATGCAGTGTAGACAGTGACTAGGGTAAAGCCCTAGGACTCGGGAGAGCTGGGCTCTAGTCTGGGCTCTGTCACTGACTTGCCAAGTGACCAAGTACAAGACTTTTTTTCTACTTAAAAGCACTTAGAAAGGGTGAACACAGAACATTGCATAATGATTAGGTATTGGTATCACCATTTCTAGACCAGGGACACCTCAGTTCACGGCTGGGGCCTATTACGAAGTCAGTAAAGATAACAACATGAAGGTAAACTACAAGAGTATTTATTGCGTCAGCTGATATACACTAGACCTGAGTGTGAAAACAACATATTTTGGCCAGTAAGTGGTGAAGGAAAAGCTTTGTTTCAAGTAGTTACTCATATTAAGGACATTACGCAAGGGATTTGATAAATGTATCCTCATTTCTGATTTTATTTTTAATTATCTGGATGACATTTTCGTTTGTAACAGATAATATCTTCAGCATCTGCCTATGGCAATACGTGGGCAGTGTTTCAGAGCTGTTCTCAATTGCATTTGGATATATCAGAGAATTTGTAAGAGCTTTATTCTCTCTCCACCTGCCAGGAAAGAGTGGAGTCATGGTGCTCTTCCAATGCTAAATACATTTCCTGGTAGCCAGATTCACTTTCTATAGGACTCTCTGCATTACACCCAAGGCTGAGGTCATGTAGGAGATGGCATGCTGTCCCTGCAGTACTGAGCATCAAATGTGTGATTTGATAAAGGTTCAACGTTGAGAAGAAATAGTTGAAAGTAAATATTCTAGAGAAATCTGCCAGGTGGGTGATAGAGCATGTTTGTTGGTCCCCAGCCAGTCATCTCAGCTAGGAATTTGCTAAGGAGGAGCTGGGGAAGTAAAGCATGCTAACAAGATTTCTCTTTTCAGCTTACAAGGAAAAGATGAAGGAGCTGTCCATGCTCTCTCTGATCTGCTCCTGTTTTTACCCGGAACCTCGCAACATGAACATCTATAAATATGATGGTGAGTGACGTTTTCTGGAAATCATCCTGCAGGTCAGATAATGTGCTAGTGCTGGGAAATGACTCAGTTCACCTCACAGTCCACAGTGTTTGTCGGTGAATGTTTTGTTGATTCAACCATTTATTTACTAGTTTGGGCTATTACTTTCTACTGATTGTAGATGATGCTGGATGTTGTTCCTAATAGCAGCTAACTAAACTTTTAAAGCTATCCCTCTCATACTGAGCTGTGCTTTCCCTACTCCCCATTTGAGAATTATGGCTCTTCATAGCTGACATAATTCCCAAAGAAATGAAGAAAAGATGAAAGCATGGCTTAAAAAATTAATCAGCTTGGGCACTGCTCGCTGGGGGTGTGAAATGACACAGAACCCCAATAAGCTTCCAATATTGCTGTAAATTTTTATCTTTATGACATTAAGGTATAATTAAGCTATTACACATAAAATGTAATGTACTCCTGAGAACAGTTTTCAGCCCATAATCTGCCATTGCATTTAAAATGCCCACGGCAAAGATGCTAAATCTTTTGTCTGTGCTTCTGATCTCCCCTCGATACTGCTGGCCTATTGAAGGACTTACCATTTCCCACTTTATTGTGCAGACATGGAAGTGAAACAAATCAACAAACGTGCCTCAGGCCAGGCCTTTGAACTGATCCTAAAGCCGCCATCTCCAGTCTCAGAAGCACCACGAACTTTAGCTTCTCCAAAGAAGAAAGAACTCTCTCTTGAGGAGATCCAGAAAAAGCTGGAGGCTGCAGAGGAGAGGAGAAAGGTATCTTTCCTTAAAAAAAAAAGCCAATAATTAGATGTGACAGTGTACAGGATAGTAGCCAAGTTTCCTGTCCATTGGTATGTTTTCCACTGTCATTAGTGACTCACAGTGGCCTGCATGGACAAAAATTATTAACACGTTTAAAGAAACAAATGAGTGTATTTTCTTTTAGCAGCTTGCAAACAAGCCTCACTGGTTTTGATGCTGAGGAAGTATGCATCACATATTAGAGATAGCTTCAGACAGGAGCCCAGGTGGGCTCAAATACGCATGCTTACTGTGTGAATGTAAGTTAAGTGGTTCATTCAGGACATCTATAATAGTTGCTGAAAACCAGTACAATTCTTCTGGTGTCTGATTTTAAGAGATGGATGTGTAATTCAGTCAACTGCTGTCTCAGCTACCAGACCTTGACTCCTTGTAGTGCCCGTGAGAATTTCTCACAAGGCCTGCCTGAGGCAGCTAAAATGTCTTATTTATGCAGTGTGGAGGAACATCAGCCCTGAATAAAGCATTTTCTGGATCATTCACACACACTCGAATGAAGGCACTAGCATAGCACAGCTATTAAGAGGCATTTCTAGCAGTGTCTGTAGTGCTGGAGGTTGGCCTTGTAGGGTTTTCCGCAGACTAAGTCTTCCCTTCTTTATGACCTTACCCATGATGGTAAAGTCCTGTTTCATAATCAATAAGTTTGTCACAAAAGTGTTTGGAAGAGTTGCTTCTTCACAAAGTTGGCACAAACGCAGCAGGAAGTCACAACTAACTGTTAATTTGGCTTTCATCATGACTGATATGTTGAAGAGGTCTTCATTTGCTCTAAGCCAGAGCTAGATCAGGTTGCTTTTTCTTTTTCCAAAGAGAAAAAACAAATTCCAGAACAGCTAAGTCAGAGGATGACAGGCAAAGCCAATGAGACACTCACCATAGCCAACCTGAATTGCCAGGCTGGAAATTATCAATGTCCTATACGGTCCCAGCATTTGTGCTGTGTTGCACCATTTCAGGAAAATCAAAACTGGCTGCAATGACCACAGAAAATTCAAGATTGTTAGTATATTGTCCTGGTTAATTCATGTTTCCTTTTACTGTCACACAAAAGGAGAGGCACAGAAGCCTCAGGAGCCATAGAAGGACTTTCTGTGCCCTTCAGCCAGGAGACCAGTGTAATTTTGTGGCAAATCAGCTTGCACTAGTTAAATAGGAGTTGGAAATCTCTTCCACCTGCCCATGGAGTCCCTGGTAGAAGGTATTTGAAAATGAAACAAGCTTATATGTCTTTAAGCCTTTCATTTATCTTTTAAAAAATGTGATTTGTTACTAAAACTGATTTTTACAGAACTTTTCCCAATATAGATTAAAATGTGTACAGAAGTCCAGGGAAAGCAGCTATGCTACAGATAGCACATGGATCAGATCCAAGAAAAGCAGCTCCATTCTCCTTTCACTCCTGTCAGACCAGATCAGGGTTGCTGCCAAGGAACTACACCACTGTAGGGTTTGATGTGTGTCTACTGGAATCAGTGGATCTGGATTATTGACAGGTCCTTAAAACCTGGCCCTCAGCTTTGATTTGCAGTGAAACCTGACTATTCTGGACCTTGCTAATTTGAACAATTCGTTTAGGTGAGCACTGCAGTGTTGCCAGTTTTGCCACTTCTGCCGGCTTGCTAGCAAAGACTTTGTGGTTCTAATGCACACTCATTAGCACTATTGCTTCTTTCAAAGATTTACTTCTGCCGAAGTATTCAATTTGGTAAAAGGACATGACTGTGTATAAAAGGATATGCATTTGCACTAGCACCTGCTGAAAAGTATGAGCTCTCACACATCCAAGTGATGATATGCCCCAAAAAGTCCATGTGTGAAGTTCCTCTGTGCTGAGTACAAATGCTCAAGTAAAGATATGGACACAGAATTAAATGGCAGCAATTAAAAAGCCTGATATTATGCATGTACTTGGTGATAAATATAAATTGAATGTTCCAGAGATTTCATTCCATTGATTTCATTACTGTTCATTTCTTCCAAAAGAAAAACTCATTATGCAATAGACTGGTAATCAGTGATAGCAATACAGACACCTGTCATTTCTTCCCCTTAGTACTACATTCATTTTGAATGAACATGTAACTGAGTTATTTTAATAGACAAGATCCTTCACATTAGCATTGCAGCAGAAATTGCTGGGAAAGGAACAAAGAACAGAGCAAAAAGCTTCTTTACATCACTGTTTAAATCCCTGGTGTTCTCACATCTCAACTACTGGCTTCATTTTTGGCCTCAAAAGGAGTATAGTGCAGACAAGGATAAAAAAGCAATTAGAGGAACAGAAAATCTTCCATAAGAAGATAAATTAAATAGTCCACTTTTCAGCTTGGAAAGAGACAACAGGTAAAAGATAAGATAGAAGTCTACAAAGTCATGAATGGTAATGAGAAGATGAATAAGAACAGTTATATTCTGTTTCACACAATCCAAAGGAGACTAGACACTCAAGGAAATCATCAGACAGCAATTTCAAAAAGGAATCACCTTTTTACGTACTATTTATTCAAGGTATATTTGTTATCACAGACTGTTTAGAGATTATTAAAATATTACTTAATTCAAAATCGATAGACCACTACATTGCAGGAAATTATTATATGAATGCAACTTCTGACTCAGAATGTGTGTAACTTGCTGACTGCTGAAAGCTAGAAATATATGTGTATATATATATCACAGGGAAGGAACCAGGCAGATTTGCCTAGCTTCGTCTAGAGTTCTAAGCATCTTCTACTTTTAGCTGCTAGACAAACCAGGCAGACTTTTTCTGACAGCCAGCATAGCAGTTGTTATCATACTTTTCAATCTATGTACAAGAGCTGTCAGGCATGACCGTTCTAGATCATGTCCTTCCAGCACAGTTCTAATTAAAATCAAGTATAACTAATGGATGAGAATTGCCTTTTTTGAAAAAATGCTAATGAATTTCACACTGTTTAGGAATTAGATTCTGCTCTGTTAATTAGGCAGCGTTCATTAATAAATTTTCAAACTCATGAGAACATCTACAGCAATACATACACTTCAGCAGTCTCCTACTTATGCTGTTTCCTATTTATCATTCTTGTTTATTTCCTTGCAAGATTTTACAAGACTCCGCTTTCCTTTTCGCTCCCTTTTTCTCTACCTCCCTTGACAGTCATGACCTCATACTCTCAGACCAAAATCAGAGTTTCACCTGAGGCATTTTTTCATTTTGCACCACACAGCGAGACTCATTTGGGCTAGTTACAGATTTGTCCTTTCCATTTATAGAATCCTCTCTACAGTATGTCATTATTATCCCACTACTTTTTCAGCCTAGGTGTGCTATATTTTCCCACCTGGGTGGATAAGCAGAAGGATCTTTTCATCCTTCTCTCTTAATAAATCAGAGCACTGTGACATTGTATGCAGCAGTTTTTCTTGGTAGAAATGTCCTTTTTCTGGTAGAAATGTAGTTTTTCTAGTAGAAATGTGCATTTCTACTAGACTTTGGATTATGGGAGAGAAATTGTATGTAATTAAATCCTTTTAATGGCTTTGTATTGGGATGAAATTGAATCAAGCTCATCCCTAGAGCTTAGCACTACAAAGAATGCAGGACAACAGTCATAATTTTTAACTTGCATGCTGTTGGATATAGACTTATAGCTACATGAGTTTTTAATACCATCACTATGAAATGGCACAAGATAATCTCCCCACAGCAAGAGCCAGTCGAGGGCATCTCTGCCAGCATCATGACCAAACTCTGTGTCAGGCTTCAGCGCCCAACCCACTGCCCCTTTGAGCCAGCCCCACAGCCAGAGGTGTCTCTTGATAGTCTCAATCCATATCTCCTTTGGCATGGAAAAAGCCATCCATGCTTTACACACTGTACATCAGGCTAATGGGCGAAAAGACTTTGCCAGGGCAGGGAAGGCAGCAGAGTTGGGGGACAAGTGTTCCCTCCTGGACATTGCATTGGACCTACAAAACTGCCACTCCAGGTAAGAGAAGAGGCAGAGAAAGGATCCACACCTTCCTTGGTAAAAGTGGAACTTTCTTCTTCCATCTCATTCCTGCTCCCCTCTTTGATTTCCCACCAAATTTGTAGGCAAACAGTCTGGCAGGGGCAATAGGCACTGCCCGAGACACTTGTCCCCTATCTTGCCTACCTACTGATTTCCCTTTCTGTTGCTGCTCAGCATGAAGTGTTTTTTCATGTAAAGATCCCAATAATAAGTGTGATCAGCACCAGAACCAGATGTTTCTGCTACGTTACACGATAGTGTTTCCATATACGGTGCTTCACTCTTAATGTTTACAAAAGACAGCCAAAACTGCAAGGCAGTTTGCAGTTCGTTGTCAAAAAAGCAAAACTCTATGGAATACATGCCCATAGGAAGATGTTTGCTACCAACTAGGAGAAGATTTTGTGTTAGTCGCCAGGGTCTATCTCAAAGCACATGGAGTCATGAGTATACGTCCCAATGCCAGCAAAGCTTTTCCCTGCAGTCCGCCATTGGCTCTGCTGCTAATGAACAATCATAAGACAATCTGACATTGATCTGCATTAACTTTAAAATGCCAGGCCTCAAACTGCAGCAGATCACAAGATCCCCTAACCAAAAAATGAGTGGTTAGGGGAGCATCAGGCAGAAGGCGCAGGTGGTACTTCTTTCATCCCTCCAACATGCCTTGTTCACACCCATGGGTCACAACATGGAAAGCAGCAATTATGTGCCAGTTGAGGAAGCAAAGGTGAGTTTTCTTGAATCACATCATGGATGGGCTCCTTTTTTTTTTTTCACTCCCCATCCTTAGTAACTTTGATCCATTGATCCCTTGGCAGACTGGATGAAAAAAATAAAAAGATCCTCATCTAAATATAAGCAAAATTTTGCACCATCTAGTTTTGCCAGCAGCAGAACTTCACCTATGATTACAGCTCAGATGTCTCTGACTCTCCTGCCATATGGGTAGAAGTGAAGTCTAATTTTAGAGTCCATTTCCATGCTTTTTCATGGAAAAATCCCTGCCTCAGTTCTTTCCCATGAAAACATCAGTACTTCAGGTCACCATACCTAGGCTTCACCCTGGCATTTAGATTGCAGTAGGAGTGTTTATTTCTGTCTTCACCTTCTGCTCCGTTAATAATATCTCTTAAGTACACAATACATTGAGGAATGTCGGGGTTATTGCAGCTTCTTTTGAATAACTGAATTGTAGAAAAACTCAGCCCAGTGAATAAATGTGCTGTGAAAGGGGAACTCTCATGACTGGTAATGTGCCTCATACATCCTAGTTATAAGGATGCTAGTGACTAAGGTGAATGCATTCAAGCTGAAATTCCCAGTTTAAAAGCAGTTGTCTGAGCCCATTTCTTGCTTAAAAGTAATAAGGGATTACTTTTATCTCTGTATAAATGACTTCAATATTTGGACATATCTGTCAAACAAAGATAAATGTGAGAAAATAAACCACCTGTTACTCGAATAAGGAGAATTTTCTTCCTGTGAGTGATAATTAAAAACTGTACGTATCTCCAAAGCTGGTTTCCATAAATAATTTTGCTCATGAAGAGAGTGTTTAGTTGTCTCTGCATATGTCTCTGGCCAGCTAGGTAAGAGATTTGGATTTCCTTTTGAACCACTCATCTCTGAAAACTGAGGATGCACATGATCCTTTAAAAATATGACATGAACATCATAGAAATTTGCTTGCATTAACTGTCCTTTTAACACAGCAGTATGTTTCTAGAAGCAGAACTATCTGTACCAGCAATGTTTCCCAATATTTTTATTCCTCCACATTTAAACATTAACAAATTAACCTTTTTTATTCTTCCACATTACTTTGCAGCCTTTCAGTACCTAGAGAAGGCTTATGAAAAAGGGAAAGTGACTTTTTACAAGAGAAGGAGCAATGGTTTTAAACAAAAAGAGGGAGATTTAGATCAGATGTTGGGAAAAATTCTTTGCTGTGTGGGTGGTGAGGCACTGACACAGATTGCTCAAAGAAGCTGTGGATGCGCCATCCCTGGGAGTGTCCAAGATCAGGTTGGATGGGGCTTTGAGCAACCTGGTTTAAAATGGAAGGTGTTCCTGCCCATAGCAGGGGGGTTGGTACTAGATGATCTTTAAGGTCCCTTCCAAATCAAGACATTCTATAATCTTTGATTCTATGATCTAACATTAGATTCTGCAGCTTGAGCTTCGTTGATTATGCTTTGTTATATCTAAGAAGTCTTCTGAATATTCCCCCTTGAGTATTGCTTTTTTTCTTTCTCCACTATTTCATACTTTTCTCTTCTTATTAGTCTTCTCTATCTTTCACCCCTTTTCCAGTCTTTTTTACTCATTTTCTCACAACAGCTGTACCAGAAGTGCTTATCATAACCCATTTACAAGTATGTTAGAACATAGACTATCAGGGATTTGAAAATACCCTTTCCAGCACTTCAAACAATACAATGTTGAAAATAAACTTGAAATAAAAACTTCCTATGCCTGTTGGAATCCTGCATCGCTGTGGAACTGTGTGGGACCAAAACACAGCAGTTAAAACCCAACACAAACAACAAAGGCAGTCTATTAATCCCAGTTCCCCTGCGTATCCATGGTCATTCATTTACCCATTTCTAGATGTGTAGTAGAAGGGTGGCCAAGTTCTTTTGCCAAATGTGTTGGAAACAGAAAATTATTTGACAATCCAGTACAAACACATACCAGCTGCCTTCCAGAATTGTCATAAGGGAATTTCAGAATGGTCTGAACACTAGGGAAATAGGGAGACTGACAGCTGGGGTACAATGCCATTAGAGGAGGGACATCAGTCTAAATCAGACTCTTACCCCATGGGTGTTTTCTGGCAGGGAGAGGAGTTCCTATATTTTGAACCAGTCCTGGGTATTGGTGATTTTCCTCACTCAAAATTCCTCACAATATGCTGTTTAAGGCATATTGTAAAGGAAAATCGCATTAGGGTTGCAGTTAGTTAATGAGGCCTGGTTTGGCTTTCACACAGTCTCTTACTGGTGCCAACACAGTTTGCATCCTGTAAATACTGAATTACAGTGTAAGGATCTTCTTCGTTATCATGCCTTAGTGGACAAATTATTTTTGAATGTATTGTCTACCAGCATAGCCTCCAGAAATGTGTGTACTTTATATGAAACTCTAATTTTTCACTGTTCATCTGTATTTAGAATAACAAGTAGTTCCAGAAGGCAAAGGGTTTGAATGGAAGAAAACAAATCCTGAAAAATGGGCAAGTGCCTCTAAGTCTCAAAGGCATTTTACTACCTCCTGTAGAAAGCCAATACTCTTTTAAAAAATGCTGCTTATATGCATAGCCCAAATCTTACTTTTTATTAGCGTATGGATATGTCCGTTAAAATGTCTGCTTTCTAAATCTGAAAAGGTCTGATTTTATAACACATTATATATACATATTTAAACACATAGAAACGTTAGCCTTTCAAATTAACAAGTCGCTTCTTAAATGTTTCATGGGAAAGAATGTTACAGTTAGGCTCTTTGTGTCTTTTCAAACTCCCAACAGGAAGGGAAATAGATTCTTAGATTGTCCATTGCTTTTAGATTACTTAAGCAAAGGGTTCACAAAATTCATGTCAGCAAGCAAAATTTAATGACAATAACTTTTCCAAAAGTAGATTAAATGTTGCCATTGAGTATTAAATTAAACAGAAAATACAGAATAACTTCACAAGCACTGGTCAAACTGAGCCACTCAAGTTGGTCCAAAAATGGTAAAACAAGATGAAGATGTTTAATTATTTCAGTTTTACAGTGCATCAGATCTTTCAAAATAACTTTATTTACATTTTGAAATAGCCTACAGTTAAGAACTGTTAAATTCTAAGTATTTGGAATCAAATAGTCTGCTTCAAAATAACTTATTTTATGATATGATTATTACATTCTTTTAAATTTTTGTTAAACTTATCAGACTTTTATGATTTTTCAGTTACTCTACAAAATTCCTTCTTTGCCTAGCTCTTTTTGCCCTTTTGCCTTTGGCTTAATACATCCTCCTTCCATATTCCACCGGTGAAACTCCCTGGTTTTGCTGCATCTGTCTGGGGGGTTTTTGTTCCCATTTGTAACATATTTTATCTGACACAAGAGTCAGAGAGATGAAAAATGTTTGCTGTATTACTCTCTGTTCATCATATGCTATAATGGGGGGAAGAACCTTTGTGAGGAACCAGCCATTTCAGGAGACCATTCCCATCAGCAAGTGCTCCAGAGATCACAGTCTGAGAAATGAGCCTGTAACTGCAGCCAGGCCAGAGGTGAAAGCAGATACATTAAGTGTCCAGGATGGATGGAAGTGGCTCTCTTCTATGATCTCAGGCAAACCATTACAGCCTTTCAAAGCCGTTTTTACTCCAATGTCTTGCTGCAAGATGTTCTGTCTGGTCTTTGTAGCCTTTTCCAGAATCCCCTTAATTTTCCTCATCAGTGCATTTGGCTTTATGTGTATCTTACCTTCATTAAAATATTTGTTTTCTCCTCCTAGTTCGATCTTGTTTGTATAAAAGAATTGCAGCCTTTTTCACTCAATTTAAAGCCACATGACAGAATTTAATAGGATTCATTACAGCTAATTGTAACCAATGGTTAAAGCCCTTAATTTAGGCCTTAAACTAATTCATTTTTATGGATAACAATGGCAACAGTGTGTTGAGATCTGCACTGAAATATACACTTAGCCTCCTGGAGCCATATTTCATTCTCTCTTTTCTGTTTACTTCTCGTGCTCCCTCTAATTTATTTTTTATCCAAAAGTGTACAATGTTTATTGTTTCCAAATAACTGTCATTTCAAGCAGACTTGCCAGGAGAATGGGCCCAATGCTGCAAGTTTTTTGGCTTCTCTCCTAGGATTAATGGTTTCGTGTTAGCAATTTGATTTAAAATAAATAACAAAGCTTATGCTTCTAAGCAGTGAGTTTGCAAAGAAGAACACAATATTGAGCATAGCCTGCATCTGTTTAATTCCTACTTGCAGTTTTCATCTTCCTTGCAAATTTGAACTTGTAACTGAAAATATTTTTATGTTATTTTCTGTAGAATAAAATTATTTTTCCCTTCCTAAGCAATGAGACTTAGCCAAACATAAATATAATGGGAAAAAGACATTGAATTGATGCTGCCTGTCTTTCATAACAGTAAACTTCAAAGTCTCTTATTAACTACTCCAGTGCATTAAAGAATAGTCCAACTCAAGTGAAAATTGCACCTCTCCTGCATTAGCAATCTCCCTTTTAACACTGTACGTACCTTCAGCCCCCCAGTCCCCTATCTCTACAAATAAAATGCTCATAGTTAAAAGTCTGCAGCTGTCAGAGGTTGAGCAACCACTGCAGTAATCCAGATGACCCAGGGCAGTAATGGGTTATCGTGACATGACAGCATTTCTTATTAGCAGAAGTGCTTTGGACACATCTCTGCTGCTGCCTCAGGCATGTGCCCCACATTTAGCCAGTGCCTCTAAGCCCCTGTTATTGAAACTAATCTGGTTTATTCACAGAATTGATTTTTCCAAACAGTGCATGTAACAAAAAAGCAACAAACTTTATGCAGTTTCCAAACTCGGTGAACTGTTGCCCTACAGGGGTTATTTTGCTCCACATGAGTATTTTATTTGAGCCACATATCTCTCTGTTTTCAGTCCCAGGAGGCCCAGGTGCTGAAACATCTGGCAGAGAAGAGAGAACATGAGCGAGAAGTGCTTCAAAAAGCTTTGGAGGAGAACAATAACTTCAGCAAAATGGCAGAGGAAAAGCTGATACTGAAAATGGAACAGATCAAAGAAAACCGTGAAGCTAATTTAGCTGCTCTTATTGAACGTCTCCAAGAGAAGGTAACCACACCATCACTCTTCCCCTTAGACTAGAGAGGAGAATCTAATCAACATTTTGCAGAGATGTTGTGCATAGTCCTTATCTCAGTTGCCACACTTGAGCGATTTTTAAGTCAGAGCCCCTGATGCTTATCTAAGCCACCACTCACTTTTGAAAAAGACTGAAGTTCTGTAATCACACAATCACAGGATAGTTGAGGTTGGAAGGCACCTCAGGAGCTCATCTGATCCAACCCCCTGGCTCAAACAGAGCCCCTAGAGTTGGTTGCCCAGGACCATGTCCAGGTGGCTTTTTAATATCCTCAAGCATGAAGACTCCAACTCCTCTCTGGGCAACCTGTGCCAGTGCTTGGTAACCCTTCACAATGAAAAAGTGATCCCTGATATTCTGGGGGAACCTCCCATGTTTCAATTTTTGCCCATTGTCTCTGGTTCTGTCACTGGGCACCACTGAGAAGTGCCTGGCTGTGTGCATCCTCCATTCAGGTATTTATAGACATTTGTGAGATCCCCCTGAGCCATCTCCAAGCTAAACAGTCCCAGCTTTCTCAGCCTTTCCTCATAGGAGAGAACTGAGACATCTTCATGGCCTTAATCTTCATGGCCCTTTGATGGACTGTCTCCAGAGAAAGGTTGATTTTCTAGCTTTTAAGAAGGGGTGTGAAAAAAGGAAAGGTCACTTGTGTTTACATTTTATTTTCTAGGAGAAGTCATTGATCAAATGAAACAATTATCCTATGTCTGTAGTTCTTGGTTTCTCAGAGGACAAAGAGGAAAAAATATGGGGGAAAATTCTTCCATATATGGCAAAAGGTGTCTGTCCTTCCACAAGTCTTGAAAGAAAGAGAGTGAATTTTTTTGCGGAGATCTTCTTTGCAGTCAGAGGAAATAGGGAATTCACAAACCGCACATGTGACCAAGTGTGCCCTTCTCAAAACGCCCTTTCACAAAAGAGGGGAATGTGCAAATGAAGATTTAGAAATGTTAAGAAAAAAAAATTCGTTCTGCATGAGTGATCACTTGTTCCTCTCAATAACAAACTTTCTAATGTGTTAGTAAATTGACTAACAGAAAGAAAATAGCTCTCAGAGATATTCAAGGAGATCTTTATAAGCACCTCAACATCTTTGATGGAGGCAAAAGTCTTGGAGAGTAGTAAAGAAATAACGAAACCCAAAGGATGTTGTTACAAATAACTATGCAAACAGGATAATTCTTGATCTTAAGAAGTATACCCAGATTACTTTATATTTTTGCATTAGATTAGTTTTTAGGCACTTATCCCAGAGTTTATGAAAACAAAGGAAAAATACAATTAGTCATCCTTGAAGTCCAAAAGGAAATGGGAAGAACAGCTGAAACATCTCTGTCCTTGATTAATGTTAACAGACTGTTAAACCCCATTTCCACAGAAGTATGATGTCATATATGCATGAAACCCAAGGAAGGCTTCTGAGCAAAGATGACAGTAACTCATTTGGGAACATTTGTACTGACCAGTAGTTAAAAATTGAATGACTATACATTTTTGCCAACACAGGAGTGAATCCTGAATATACAGGAAGAGAAGTGAGATGTCTGTGCCCAAGTCTTCCAAAGTTGCACAGAACTGTGGATGCCCCAAGGTGTTGGTGTCTAGAAATACCTGCAATTAGAGAGAGCTTTTTTATGCTGCAGCTAATAGGAACACCAAGGAACAAGTTCCTTATAAAATCTAGCATTCAGAACTGATTTACAGGTTCAGTGGATGAAATAAGATATTTTGGCCTGTGGTCCACAGTCCAACTCAGATAATAAAAAGATAACTGTTGACTTCCATGAATTTTTTACCAGAAAATACCCTCTAATGCATGGAAATACCTAGGCAGTGTCTTAAGCCAAAGTCAACTAAAGATGGACATTTGCTTCTGCTGTCACCTTGTTCTTGTCACCCGGTTTTCTGGGATTTTTTTAAGGGGATCAGACACAAGAGGTAAAAGTCTGATAGTCTGACAGTTGAAAGGGAAGAAGTGTAAACCAAAAACCCGAAAACCGAGAATCTGCTGAAAATAAGTTTTATAATCACCCTTAGGAGAACATTATTAAATAGATTTGACAGTTGTCGTTCCTGACCACAGGCCCATTTCCACAGAAGTATCTGAATACACAGTGTCTCAAATAAGGTTAAACTAATTACAGCTGCTGTTGTAAAAGAGAAGACAATATCACTGAAAGTGGAAGGAAGAGCCTAGCATTGATTTTTGGGAACCATGTCCCTTCTTCATCATAGCCAAAGAAAGAATGGAGAGGGCACATAGCTTAAGCGTTCAGAGTAAGGGGATATTAGAGATGTTCAAACTAACCTATCTTACTGGAATGAAATTCTTGGACCTTTTTTCCTGGTTCCTAAATGCTACAGATAACACAGTAACTAACACTTCTTCTGCATATAACATGAAGACAATTATTTCCCCAGTCATCTTTTCCTATATTTACTTTAATATCCAGGAATTCAAAGGGCAGATGTGTTCTCATGGCACATTTTATGCTGCAAGCAGCACCTCCCTATGAGGTCTTTTGAAATGAAAGTCTGTGAGATGCTGGCGATTATAAGGCCATATCAGATAAAAAAGACTGAGCTCCAGAGCAGCAGTAGAAAGTAACCACCGAACATGCCTCAGGCTGGTCTGGTGGATGACACGTCTCCTGAGTTGAATCCTTCAAAGGTGGTTGTGCTGTGAAACAAGTTTTGTGCAAGCATCAAATGCATGACCTAAATGGGTTGTCAGCATGAGCCTCCCTGGGCAGGCAGAATGAGAAAAAGGTTTGATTTTTCCCTTCTTGATGTTTTCCAGGAGAGGCATGCCGCAGAGGTCCGTAGAAACAAGGAGCTCCAGGTGGAACTGTCTGGCTGAAAACAGCAATGGTGGATGTGACCCACCCCCACCATTAGTAAACTCCCCCTGCCTATATAATTATGGATCATGCGATATCAGTATGGGAAATGTATGACATGGTTTAAAAAAAAATAAAAATCAAGAACTCAATAAAAAACTTTAAAAAAAAGAAACAAAAATAAAAACAAAAATGATGCGGTCTCTTTGCAGAATGATTTGCTTGATGTTTAAAAAACTTGGATCTTATTTTGTAAATACTTACATTTTTGTTAAAAAATACAATTATTGCATTATGCAAGTTATTTCATAATCTTACATGTCCTGTAACAGGCTTCTGATGTTGTCTATTTCCACTCGGTTGAATTTGCTGGGTCTGTTCATTTGAAGCACCTCATGTCTAATTCCATTCCCTGCGACTTTTCATTCCAACCCACCATGAGGTCAGTAGTAGTTCTATGGTGCTAGAGACCAGTCATTGCCTAATAACCTAGACTGCTTTGCCATCAATAAGCTTTCTTGAAACAGTGACTAGATCACAGGTATTGTAACTTTACATTCAGCTGTCCAAGACAAAAGGCTCTTAAAATGGTTTTTCAATTTATGCTGCAGGACTCTGTAGTGTGCTGTATAATTAATCATCACATGGAGTATTTGTTGCTTCTGCTTTTTGAGGTAAGAGGCAGCAAAAACATCTGTGCAACAGAATGAAAGCAAGTAGGATCAGTTTGAGACAAGTTTACGAGGCCCATTGTAACCATCAAGCTATGGCAAATTCTGGATGATGCCAACAGCCATACAAATGCTAATTGTAAAGTGAGCTTAATTCACCACTTGAAAATTTATTGATGGAGCAACTAACTAATAGATAGCATCAAGTGGCTTTATCTGTAGGTGCCATGATCTATGATACTTATCTGATGCTACTACATTACATGCATAATAGTACAAGAGGCTACTGAATATTTCACCTGGAACCCATGAGCCAATTGTTACCTTTTTTTTTTGACACTGCTGACTTCCATTCATCATGGCCTTTACTCTTCAGTGTTAGCAAACCCTACCTAGTGACCGACACCTAGGACTAAGAGGGCTGAAGCAGGAGGAATGACTAGACAGGGTGCTTGTGCCAAGTACAGTATCACCAAACCTAACACATCATCCCCAAAATAGCTGCAGTTTTGAAGTTGTCCCTACTCCCCAGGAGGTTGCTGCCTGCATATTCTACTCTTCATTAGTGCTATTTTCCTGTATGTCATTGTGAGCAAGCTGTGATTAATAAAGAATTGGGGTTCTGTGAACTGAAAAAGGGCTTGTCTCTTCTCTTGCTCCATTTCTTCTCTGACATGTGCCCATGTAAGGGGAAAACCCAATGAAGTCATAAAAGCATGGAAATGAGACTTAAATAAGAGCTATTAATAAACCAAGCCTATTTCTCTGCCAAGACAGGACTAAACCCTGCTATGTGTTTTCCAGTGCTTGGGCTGGTTGTTTTTAAAGATTACTGTATAAACTGAGCCTATAAATGTGATCTCTAGCACTGAGTTTATTAAAAAGAACTACCTACACACACATGCACACAGACTCCTTAGTCCTGACTCAATACTGGGGGAAAAAATGGAATTGAGGGAAAGAAAAGTGAATAACATAGCTCTGGGTGCATACATCAATAGCTGCATCAAGACTCTGAGTGCTAACACACTGGTTTTCAAGGTAAAAAGGATTCATTTATAGGATTTATTGAAAAACAAAGTCACTAAGATAGCTGCTGAGCTGCAGACCTGAGATGTAAAATTGAATCAGACCACATTTTGAACTGGACAGGTGATCGAGAATTACCTCTATGATTAGTTTTCTGATTTAAAGTCATGAAAGTGGCATCATTTACTTGCTCTTTTAGAGAGATGGACATAAAGGTCCAGATCTGCAACAGTCATTTTTTGATCCATGCAGACCATTTTATTTCAGAGCCAAGTGATGTCCCACAGTCAAAAAGCAGCAAAAGTTGATCCAGGAGAAAAGCTGCCAGGTCAGCTCTCTGTGTGAGTGAGCTCCATACTACAGAATGAAAGGAGTACTCCAATTTATTATGACAGCTGGGTTTTCTTGCCTAAATTATTTATCTCTCTGGTGAAATTACCAGACTTAAACCTGGCAGAGAAGCCAGGTAGCAGACTTTGAAAACTTGGTAACATTGAAGCTTTTGTCTTCCAGATTTGAAGTCTGTATCTTGCTGTAAGCCCCAGTAAAAAACGACATTACTATGTTTCATTTTAAGGTCCAGGATCTTAGTTCGAGGGCTTATGGGTTCTGCTTTCATTTCCCAATGGCAAGTCACTTGCAGTTTTCCCTGTCCGTTGACCTAGCAAGTTCTTGTAGTGCTTCAAGCCGTTTTCTCGTTGGTGCTGCTGGCTACGCTTACTGGGAAAACAGACCAAGGAGAAATCTCTGGTGCTGCATCCAAGTATGGCAGCCTGCCTCACATCCATGAGGCTCAAGTCTCTTCCCCGTCCAAATGAGGGCATCCACATCCAAAGTGCCAGCTTGGATGGCCCCCAGCACATGCTTATCCGAGCACAGACTTGGGCATTGCCTGGGAAATGCTTCTTGAAAGGTACTAAGGCTGCACCAGGGAAATGAGTGAAGAACCAGACAGTGCGAGTTCTGCTGATCTATTTCAGAGGCCATGCTCTGCTCTGCACACTTGGCTCTTTTAACAGTTGTGGGTCTACAGTTCATTTTATTAAAGTATAGGTATGCTTTGAAAGCCTGTTTGCAAATACGTTGCATATTTCACCTCTAATAACAAAAAGAAATATCTAGAGACGTGCAGCATGGCCATTTCCTTATTTCACTCCTGTTTCCTTACATTATTTCCTTATATTTTGCTTTAGTACTGCCTTCCAATCTCCTCCCTGACTGTGCTAGCAAAAGTTTGTTGTTGCCATGGGTTTCTTCATGTGGAGTTATAGACTAAGGATCTTGAAAAGTAATAAAATATTCAAAACATTCATTTTGAAAGTATTACCATTCTGATAAGACAGTTTATTTTTTAATTCAACAGCTAGCAGAGTGCTCAGGACTTTTAGATAAAAAAATCAGGCCTCTTCTTTGATTAACCAAAGATTCTCAACTCCATGCCATGAGCTGTGAGCAGACCAGACTGCCTGACACCTCCCACAGGACAGGAGGGAGCCTGTAATGCTGGCATTGTACCACACAGATGTTCCCTCCTCTCACTGGGGTATATGATGGCTCAGAAGCAGGGCAGAGCTGTGCAGCACTTCTAGAGAGGCACTTCTGGCCTGTGGTCTCTGCAGGTCCCAGGACTGCCCCTTCAGCGATGGGTGGAGCTCTGTTTCCTCTTGGTTAACTCATCAGTTATGTCAAGGCTGCCATGAGGAGACTGCTTGAGTAATCAAATAAGAACAATTCAAACCTGTCACACTTCACATGGTCCTACCAAAGCCACAAAATTTATGCTCAAAGCAAGTCATAGAATCATAGGATCATTTAGGTTAGAAAAGACCTTTATCATAGAGTCCAACCATTAACCTGGCACTGTCTGGTCCACCACTAAACCATGTCCCTAAGTGCCACATCTCTATGTCTTTTAAATACCTCCAGCGATGGTGACTCAACCACTTCCCTGGGCAGCCTGTTCCAATGCTTGACAACCCTGTTGGTGAAGAAATTTTTCCTAATATCCAATCTAAACCTCCCTTGGTGCAACTTGAGGCCATTTCTTCTCCTGTCACTTGTCACTTGGGAGAAGAGACCAACCCCCACCTTGCTACAGCCTCCCAAATACTTACAAAGTCCAGAGGCTTGGATTTAGGGTTTAAATCCATGATCAATCCATAACTTGACAACAATGCCCTTTTTTCCCCTTCGTTATTATTGAATGAATGGTTTTATTGAATGACTGGAACAAAATCCAAACCCTTCTATAACCAAATAATCTGTCTATTCCTTCACTCCAGAGTCCTCAAACACGTCACTAATGTACAGGAACATCCTACACACACCCAGAGTTATCTGCCTCCCTTCCATCCAGCAGCCCTGTCATCACCGTAGGAAAGAGTTTTACTCCGAAGACCTTAAACTATACAGAGAAGAGACATGCTTCTCTCTCATCTCCCAGAAGGAGAGAGACATGGGTTTAAAACTATATTTAGGGTAGCATGAACATCTTTCTCATCCAACTGTTGTCAGATCCCATCATATCTAATAAAACTCTCCCATCAGGTTTTGATGGAGAGAAGCAAGGATTGCACAGGAAGAGGCAGGCCCCACTTCCATCTTGCAGCACATGCCCCATTCTGAGCATATTCCAGCAGTAGGAGGAGGAGTCATTCATTCAGCAGAAGGGATGTTGCCAAGGTTGTAATGGAAGAATTTTACCTAATGTTCCGCGTGCCTCACAGCTGGTGCCGCAGTGACGCTGGTGCAATACTGCCGTGCAGTGGTCAGTCTTAACAAGGTGGAGCATTTCTAAATATACCCGGGATTGCAAGGATTTCCTCTGAAGGATATCCGTTCCATCTGCTGCACAGTTTACACTGGGTCTTTATATAAGGTAGATGGTGGCTTTGAAATCTAAAGCCTGAGTCCAGACATTTTCAGTTTTAGCTCCACTGTAACAGAAGTGGCATGACCAAAAAGGACTGATATTTTTGTGTGGAACAAGGAGCAGACAGAATTAACAATTATTGCAACACCACCATCAGAAACACTCCTGACTATGATATCTGCATTACTGAAACTTCAAACATGTCTAGAAAGCAACAGATAGTGCACAGTGGCCAGCTCAGAAGAAAGACTGAGGACATGATACAAGCAACATCAGAAGTACAGGGAAGAGCAAGAAAAGCTACATCCAAAACCATCAGCAGATCAGGGGCTAATAAAACCCATGAAACAACTCCATTTGAAAAGTAGTTTTCATCTCCCAGCGGAGGAGAGAGGATGGTCACCCTTGAAGTTGGAAGGTCTCCCTTGAAAAGCACTGAAATCTTTCTCCACTCCCACTCCAATACTTAGAACTAGGGCACAAGACAGAGAAGACTAAAATCCAGCCTGCAGTATATATGTAAATATTATCATAGCTGTGTGGTCAGCAGAAACCAGAGTATGCTATGGACTCCTATGGATTAGGGGATTCTCCAGTGTGCAGTAAAATGCTTGTGCTTCAGCCATTCATAACTTCAGTGCTATACTGATGCTCTGATACCATCTGAGCTTTAAGTTTTCCTTCGGGGAAATTAACGGAGGTTCCTTTTCCTATTCAAAGACCATAGGAATGAATACAATTGATAATTTACTTCAGAAAACATTCACCTGCTTCAAGTCAATGAAATGCCATGCTCCCTTTCTTTCAGCTGGCAGTAAATACCTGCTGGAAAATATCTTCCTGCTGAAACAGGTTGGCTTTGGTCAAACGGGTCCCAGAAAAGGAAGTTCCTGGGCAGCTCCTGAAGATGGAGACATGAAAGGCATTATCCCAGATACAGCCCAGACAAGTGTGATATAAGGAAACAGCCAAGCTGTGACTTAAATTTCTTTTAGCTATTACAGTTGCAACAGATTTTTAAACAAACTTTGAAAAATAAGTACACCTTAGTAAAATACGTTTTCAAAGCATTAACTCTTAAAATACACCATTTTCCAAGAAATCTTTTAGATAATATTTTCCAAAGGTTCACAGAAGTTAAAAAAAAATCGCCAAGTACAACTACTCTTGACCAGAAGATGGCAAACTCTGATTATTTAGCGGGCAGCTACAGATGGTAAGTTTTATTTTTAAGAGCCTGTCAAGCTCTACAGTATCCTGAAATCCTACTTCATGGAGACTGATGTTTTGTATTCACCCTAAAATCTGGATTTGGGTTTATATATAACATAAAAGATAATACTTTTTAGTTGGGTGAAATTCATTATTTTTGCTACATTTCCTTAAGAATACAGCACTAGGCAGCATTTAAAATAAGCTAAAGGATAATGTAGCCATATGAATAAAAGGTTAATATTACCTGTTCCACTAGTCTGGAGCTTAGGAGCTGATTCCTACTCCTAGTGAGTCTGAACCAGCTCTCCTGAGATATGGATGGAAGCAGGAAATCCTCACTGCTTTTCAGATGGATTTCAAGCAGGCTGAGAAAGAGTGATGTTCGCAGCAGAAGAGACCTGACTCAACAGCTGGGACATCCCTTCCTGCACTGTTCTACACTTAGATGTCTGCAAATGATGAAAAAAATGGCAGAGTGCAGTGGCATATGAACTAAGAACTGGTGACCCAGATTGCAAGTTATTCCTGACATAGGTATTAGCTTGGAAACAGCACATCTTCTGCCTCCAGGGACAAGTTTGGAGGCAGCACAGCTGCTTGCTCAAAAAACGCAGCCTGTGCCTGAATTAACAGTTTCTGTTAGACCTTGGATGTCCCCATGAAGGGCCAGCTCAGTTTTTCTTGGGCCAATGCTGGAGGGAGCTGCAAGGAATCAGTGCCTGATTCACCCACCTGGTACATCACCTTGGATACCTGTTCATGCAGCCACAGCCTGCAGTAAAGCTGTAGGGAAAGATGACTTCTGGGAAATACAGAGAAGGAAGAGGCTGACAGCTGCCACTGGGAGCCAGCAGAAAATTTGCAGCAGCGGCCAGGCTGGGGGATGACAAGGGTGAAGTTGGTGGGTGCTACTTCTGCTCTGAGTGCCCTCCATCCCTGGGACCTTAGGAGGGTCCTGTCGAAAGGTGATCTATGCATGGGTAACATGGTTTAACCCAGCAGACAGCCAAAACCACACAGCTGCTCACTTACTCCCTTCTAACATCGGGATGGGGGACAGAACTGGGGAAAAAAAGGCAAAATTCATGCATTGGGATAAAGACAGTTTAATAGGACAGAAATGAAAGGGGAAATAATAATAATAACAACAACAATAATAACAATAATAATAATAAAATAGACTATACAAAAAAAGTGACTCAATTACCAGTGCCCAGACATTTCCCAAGCAGCAGCATACTCAATTTATATACTGAGCATGATGTCATACGGTATGGAATATCTATGTGGGCAGTTAAGTTCGGCTGTCCCAGCTGTGTCCCATCCCAACTCTTTGTGCCTCCCAGCCTACTCCAAGTGGGGTGGCGTGAGAAGCTGAAGAGTCCTGGCCTTGGTGTAAGCACTGCTCAGCAACAACTAAAACATGAGTGTGTTATCAACATTATTCTCACCCTAAATCCAAAACACAGCAGAGTACCAGCTACTAGGAAGAAAATTAACTCTATCCCAGCTGAAACTAGAAGAGTAGAGTCCCAGGGCATCCTGGGAGCTGCCCCCTGGGCCCATCCAAGATGCTTTCCAGCACTGACACTACCACAGGGGTGTGTGCCCTGTGCTCCGCATCTCACAACAGGTCATCAGTGTTGGGAATTATCTACTTGTCCTATGGAAAACTGTTGGCTCCATATTAGAACTGACTGTAGAAGTTATGCTTCTTCTGTATTTTTCAGTGCACTTTTACCCTCATGTTTTATGCAATAATCAAGTGCTTAGACTAGTTTTAAAAATGTTAGGGTTTTTTCTGTAAAAAGACTCATAACTAGTTCTTCAAAGAAGGCAGGCACCTCTTTTCTCTCAGGCATGTACCTCCATAGCTTTGATACAGCTCATCGGCAAACCAAGCTGGAATTTACAACACTGAAATTAGAGAGATCTTTCTCACTATTTCCCCTTATTTTTATGGTTATCCAAAGTCTCCACATCAAAGATGAGGATGGATTTTTTTCTTTCAAATCTACATAGTTGTGGTGGACTAGGAGACGGTTAAAAATAAAAAAGCCACATCGTATCATTTTTCCCTACTAATCATTTTACAAAGAAGTTGATAGCTTGGACATCTTCTTCCAGAGCTCTGGAATATGCAGACTTTACAGTACTGACAGGCTCACTTACGGCCAGGGCAAGCTGCTGATGTGCCAAGCAGGGCTGGAGAGTCCCACATTCCTACCAGGCAGCCTGTACGCAGCTGCGCTGTTTGGACACTGGGATTGTTTACTGAGGCACGGGCTGTTTGCACTGACTGGCCTCCACGACCTCACATATTTAATGCTCACAGACACAGCAAGCAGTCCTGGCTGCACAAAATTCTTTGCATTGACTGAGTCACCTTGCAGCACATGTGCAAGGATGTATTCAAACAGCCCTGGCCTCTGCTTAGAGCCAGCTGAGCTCAGCCAGCTTGAAAACAAGATTTCCCCAGCCAAGCTGTGAGTCCCAGGACACTCCAGTGGAAGCACTTGGCTGCTGTAGCATCGCTACATGGGCTCCAGCTCACTGCTAGCACAGGTCACCCAGCTTACTGCTGTAGCCATGGAGCACTGTCCCAGATTAAATAGGAAATTGGAATGTTTTCCACATTTTAATACTGGAAAAATTTGTCCCTTTTTATTTGAACCAGTAAAATATAGGGAATGATTTTTCATCTTCCCTTGTTTCTCCTTTCTGAGAGAAGTTAAATTTTTTCTTAGTTTGAAGGAGAAAGGAAGGGGATCTCTGCTTTCCCCTCTCCTGTAACAGAGGGGGAGCACTATGCTATATACTATGCTATAGCACTATATACTATTTTACTTGTCATCTTGATGGATTCTCCAGGCAAAGAAAGGAAAGAGTTTTCTAAATCGAAGATAATTGCTTCCCAGTGGAGTGAAACGCATAGGTGTAGCCCATCTCTCTCCTTTTTTTTCCATCACATTTCAGAGTATTCTCCAATAGACTTAAAGGCAGGACAAAACCAAGAAATCAGCTTAGTATTCCAGCTTCCTTAGGAGCTCTGTCTGCTATAGATAAGACTCATGGATGTTACCATCTTGAGGGCTACTTCTGAGAAGAAGCCTAAAGATGGACATAAATAAAGCAAGAGGCTTTAGGAAGACAAAATCAAGTAGGTATGTGAGTGATAATATGAATATACATGGTATACGTGGCATTGCATGAGGTAGCTGCTACACATCAACAGGGGTAACCATGTCAGTAACTGCAGATATTGCATTAAATTTAAGTATGAAGACCAAATCCACCATGATATTACAAATAAGGCACTTTCGATAGCAAGGGTAGCAATCAGCCTGCTGCTGGAGAAATTATTATTTACATCTCTTCACAGGTGTTGGATATGATATGCCACTAATGTGATACAATCTACCAAGCATCAACAACTCCATATGGAATCATAAAATTATTTTCACATGATTATCAAAGGCTGGCCAGATAGGTATGTGGTTCTGGTGAAGACATACTTATGAAAATATGACTATGAAAATATGAGTCAGCGGTGCCCTGGCAGCCAAGAGGGACAACTGTGTCCTGGGGGGCATCAGGCAAAGCATCGCCAGCCAGTCAAGGGAGGGGATTGTCCCACTCTGCTCTGCACTGGGGCAGCCTCACCTGGAATATTGTGGCAGCTTTGGGCACCACAATATAAGAAATATTAAGCTATTAGAGAGTGTCTGAAGGAGGGAAATGAAGATGGTGAAAGGCCTCAAGGGGAAGCCATATGAGGAACAGCTGAGGTCACTTGTTCTGTTCAGCCTGGAGGAGTCTGAGGGGAGACCTCATTGCAGTCTACAACTGTCTCATGAGGGGAAGAGGGGCAGGCACTGATCTCTTCTCTGTTGTAACCAGTGACAGGACCCAAGGGAATGGCTTGAAGTTGTGTCAGGGTAGGTTTAGGTTGGGTATTAGTTTTTCACCCAGAGGGTGGCTGGGCACTGGAACAGGCTCCCCAGGGAAGTGGTCACAGCACCAAGCCTGACAGAGTTCAAGGAGCATTTGGACAATCTTCTGAGGCACATGGTGTGACTCTTGGGGATGGTCCCGAGCAGGGCCAGGAGTTGAACTCTATGATCCTTGTGGGTCCCTTCCAACTTGGCATATTCTGTGATTCTGTGAAAATGTCCTCCATTCAGGCAAATAGTTGTCCATCAGTAACAGATTTCAAGCTGCCTTTGGAAAGTTGCTGGAAGCACAGACAGTGTTCCTATAAATGTTATTAAATTCAAGGCAACTCAAAGCAGAAATTAAAGTTTCTCTAATTTTTTCTTCTCAATCACACTTCAGATGACTCACAGTCTACCTACCTTAGTTAAGTGGGCCTCTCTCATGACCAAAGTTCCCCAGACAACAAGGGCCCTGAGTGCCCTTAAAAGCCACTCATCCTCTGAATAAGCCTGTGTATGGCACTGGGCTTCATTTTTTACAGCAGTCATAAGACAATGTGAATCCATGAACTTCTAAAGTGCTATTGAACGTTTTAGGAAGGACACTTCTCCCTCACTACACAGTTTAATATTTTCTGGCAAAAAAGGTCTCAGAAGACATAGTGAGAAAAATATGTAAAGGAGAAGGCAGACAGTTTCTAAAATATGTTTTGGCTTACTCCAGATTACATATTTTGTCCATCATGACATAAAATAACAGAAGTCCGGTAAAAGTGTTTCATGGCAAATGCAGGTCATTCTTTGGGATTTGGAAGAGGGGATAAAGTAACATAGATAACAAGGTAGCACGTTATTTTGGGTGTTTGGACCTCATCAATTCATGTGCACTTCTTGAAACAATGCAGCATTTGCCCTATAGAAACCTGTTTAAGTCACACACAAGGAATTGCACAGAGTATTTGTCAAACTGAAGAAGTGTTCTACTTTGTGAAGAATTAACTTTGCCTCTCAAAACCAGATGAGGATCTGCAAAACTACTTAAGGATAAGTTTCTTTCCCTTTCTTTCCCATTAATCACAAGCTGATTTACTTAATTTACTTAAACCAGGACCACTTCCATGAATTCTTAAAAGAAAATCGATTACAGAGGAGGCTTAGACTGGGCATTGGGAAGCACTTCTTCACCAAGAGGGTGGTCCCACACTGAAACAGGCTTCCTAGAGACGTGGTCAATGCTCCAAGTCTGTCAGTGTTTAAGAGGCATTTGGATAATGCCCTTAAACACGTTTTAACTTTTGGTCAGCCCTGAGTGATCAGGATGAGATGACCACTGTAGGTCCCTTTCAACTGGCATTGTCTATTCCATTCTGTTTTATGCTATGATATACTATGATGAAATGACTGTGGCATTCTGAACATATATAGAACTCTTTAACTGGACATCACTAGTAAGTGCTGCAAATTTTTTGTGTTACATTAGCATTTAGTTGGTTTTGATCATTCATGTTTTCATCCCTGAGAAAATATGGAATGAATTTTTGATGTTGAAACATTATCTCAGTTTTCATTATTCTAAAGAAAAATGGATGGTGATATAACATCCTCAAAGTAAAATCTTTTCAGTTACAGATTTAAATCTTTGCATTTTGGTCACACTTAAAAAGCCACAAAGATTAAAATTATCCGTAAACTTCATAGAAAAAGACAAAATAATACTTGAGATCTTTGCATGGCTAATAAAGGATCTGACATGAATATTCACTAATATCAACAGAAATTTGTTCCATAGTGTCAGTAAATGTTGAATCAGGCACCAAATATATTATTCAAAATCTCATAGTTGAAAAGGTGAATCACTGCAAAAAAGAAACATTTAGAGTCACTTGAGTAAATAAGAAAAGACACACACCATGACCCTTCAGACAATATCATCTTTTTATCCAGATATCGTGACGTAATTTCCCCTAAAATGGGAAGTGCATTGCTGTTGATCTGGAACTATGGCAGTCATTCTTTCATTCATCACATGTATCCAAACAGCACCAGTATCTGACTGCAAACAGAAAAAAAAAGCAGTATCAGCAAATGAAATACTGTCCTTGGCTGCCTACAAAGACAGAAAAATTGATCTAGTTAAGTAACTACGATTTCACGTGTGATTCAGCTCAGGAGCTGCATCTCCCCATTCTCCAACATGGATGAATTTTCTGGGTGAGCTACCTTCTTCCTGCCTTCCTGCTTGCCAGGACAAGCTCTCATGAGTTTATCAACTCTTGTTGTGCTATTAATGGCCATCAGAATATTAGGTGGCATACAAACAATAGCAGACTCTCCATCTCAACAAAGTACCTAAGCACTGGCATGTACTAAGACCAAGTCCTTGTGTGCTGGAAGCAGGCAGCACTGATCTCATGTTGACAGCAAAAAAAAATGCATGGAGGAGTTTGCCTGCTTTACCGTAACTCCTAGCCACAAACCAACCTATCCCCAAAGTCAGAAGGCAGGCTACAGTCCTGCACATGCTATGCAATTCTTCCCTCATGTTAAGTGCTAAACCTAAAGTCAAGGACAAGTTGTATAGGTTGTAGTTAAGCATCTGTGAAGATAATGACAAACATTACTTCTATTTATTTTAACCCACCCCAAAGAGGAGTTTCTTTATCAGCCCTTTTGGAGAAAGATGTAAATAATAGAACATTTATGCTCACTTGATTTATTGATATATATTTTTCTGCATGCTCCCCATGGTCCATCATCCAGAACATTTAAGGGAACCAAAAGAAACTGCTAGGAGTAGGAGAGCTCAATAGTGATCCCATGTCCTTTAGGATTACTTAGGATTCTGGCAGAATGTTCCAACTGAGCAAAGCACCATATAGGAGCCAGATGAGGGAAGAATCTGGTTCATCCCAGCGTTAAAAGATGACTGACCTTCGAGCAAATCCACTGATAGTTGTTATGTACCAGAGCAGGCATAAAGTAAAGACAATAAAAAATGATGCCTGGTGATGACAGCTAAAACCAGCGTCCTGAAACATCTATCTGCTGAGCAGAGCCAAGCAAAGCATCAGCTTGTGCCTCTGATCACAGGCCACCAAAAAAGAGCTGCAGCATTCCTTGGCACATTCAGGAGATCCCATGGCTATTTTTGACAACTACCAGGTGATGGCCAGCCAATACATTCTGCAGATGGGCAGATGATCACATCTTGTTGCCAAAAAGCTTTAGGAGATTTATTCTTTTAAAGAGGTCCACGGTATTTCTAAGGTCTCTCCCAGGCAGCAGCATCTCAGCACAGGGTGAGCTGAGAAAAAGCACCCAGCAGGTGATTGGGCCCATCAGCTCACTTCTCAAAAGATAAAGGAGAACTCAAGGTGCTCTGGCAGCGAATTCTGGGGACACCTCAAAGTTACCTATATGCCCAGAGGAGGGATTGTGTCAAGGCCATGAAGGTGCCTTTGTTATGGGTGAAGTCTGTTTCTTGGCACAGACATACTGTTTTGCTGTGCATCTCAGGCAACCAGTGCAAATATAAATCAGTTCAAATTTGAGGAGTGCTTTATGGAGAGCTGAAGCCCCTTTGAGTAACACTCTTTTGTCAGTGAAAAAATAAATTGTGTGGATCTTATGCCAACTGCATGTCCCATTTTAGCATTTTCAAACACAATGTCCCGTAGGAGGATGCCAGATAAGTAGTGGGAAAACAAAAGAAACTGCAAGCCAGGGTCTTGCAAGTCTCCAGTGGAAATGGTTTTCATGTCAAATGATATGTGTCAAACATGAGTCACTGCTGCCACTTATCCCTGCCCAGAGGAGGGAAATGCATACTCTGTGGTCAAGGCAGAGCGGGACAAGACGATAGATATTATACAGTTTGACTCCAGTGCAAATGCGCTGTTAGGGTTGAATAAAGGCATCTCTCTATAATGCACATCACATTTGCATAGCACCCAATGAAGGACTGGAACCTGAGCCTTCCAGCCAATGCAAGTTTACCAACATTTCAGTGAGAGAAAGCAATACTCTTGGAAAGCTCTCCTGAACCGCTGCCCACATTTGGTAGCTGTGGTGACTAATAGAAAGCTGTTGTTTTTAAAACAGCATTGGAACAAAAAAAACTGTAGTTCTGCTTCATTTTCCTCCCTGATTTTAGGCCAAGTGCCAGCAATGACTGACAGTTTGACACAAAGAAAAGGTTAGGTTGGGGTATTATTAGTTAGACATGAAAAAGGCGATACACCTCTGAAAGTGTGTACACGTAAGATGTGTCTTTTCATTTTGAGAGTGTGGTCTTATATAAAGGGGGCTGCTTAAACTAAGAGGAAAGTGGACCAATCCTCAGCCACTGTAATATCGTGACCAAAGCTCCAGCAGCTCACAAATGCCAGGAATCTGACCTGTTGTCTACCTTTCAACCTCACTTTACTGTCTGTGAGGTTTGCCTTCAGTGTACCCAAGTTTAGTGTACTTCAGTAACTCAGACAACAGAGGGAAGCAGATGGCAAACATTCCCTCCCAGAAGCCTGGGCTTATTTTCTGGCATTTTAGCGATATGAGAGGCATCACTGATGCAAACCCTCTGGACAGCACTGCTATGCTTTGCCATCAGGTTTCATCTCTCGTCAAGGCATCACTGCCTCTTAAAAGTCAAAGTGAGCTGGTTTGGCCAGTGGTGTACATGGTTTGAATCATATCTCACTTCTTCAACAATTTGTCCAGAAAAAAAAGCATCTGTTATGAAAAAAAATTGTTAACACTGATCCTTTACCCGCTCATCTGGATGCCACAGGGGTGAGTATGTTGTTAAGGTCACACGGTGTCATCCCTTGCATGTGATGCACAGACTGAGTTCTCTCTGAGATTATAGGAGCAAGTTCAGGGGCCAGAAGGGAGGATTTGCAGTGATGCCTGTAACTGCTGTTTGTTTTTAGGTGTGCTTGTCAGTGAGCCTGCGGGACTCTGACAGCCCAGTGTGCCTGACACATTTCACTATTTTCTCATTTTTTAATAACACTTAATTGAAACTTATTAATAGTGACTATTTCACCAGAGCATAAACACAACCTCTCATCTGGAATAAGTATTTGCAGTACTGTAATGCTGTTGCTCCATAGAGATGCTAGTGCAACTCCGGAGCAGAAAATTTTCTGACACTAGATTATTTACTGTAAGGGATCTCTCAGTGTTCAGTGGCACTGAATTCATTATTCTGCTGTTTTGATCATGTCATACTTGGTCCCACAGGTCCCAGGAAGAAACAGCAATCTCAGACTGCAACAGTGATCTCATCCCTCTGAAGACAGCAAGGTGAAACTTAATTATTACTAATGTTGCCATGTCTCTGCACAGTTTTTTTTGTTTGTTTTGTTTTTTTAAGGAAATCCTCTTTCCCTTGTGCCATAAATGTTAGAATTGAGCCCCAACAGAGTTGCTGGCCTCAGAGGGAGAAGAAGGAAAACCCAGGGGAGTCAGCCCACTGCGCCCAAACCTGCAGAAAGCCACAGAGATGTCAGGATACAATACATACTATAAAGTTCTTTGCTGGAACAAAAGCACTCTCATTGCACTCTCATTCTCTTTTAAAACAACAGAGTTGTAAAAGTTATTTCTATAGGCGTCTATTTTCTCTCTCTCGTAAAATTGTATGAAAGTGTTTCCCAAATAGATCCAATGGCTATTGTTCAGCCAACACCCCCGCCCCAAACGGCGCTCCTTCACTCCCATGGGCCACACCACTGAATACAGCAATCAGTCTGCTGCCTCACAGCCTTCCTCCTCGGTCTTGTGAAAGCCAGAACATAAACCAAAATTGTTCCAGAGACACTAATCTGTGTTTTCTGTACACTCCCCAAGAAGAGACACAACTCACATATTTTTGTATGTCCTCCAGAAAAGCGTTTTCCCACCCACTCTAAGGAGATTTAGTCTTACAAAGGATTGCTAAACAAGTCTTCTGTCCAAATTGCCTTTTTTTCCCCAACACCATCATGTGACGACCACTTGTCCAAGGTTATAAGGACTCCTTCTTGATTTCTTGAATATGTCCCTGCCATCACTCCAAGATTGGCCATTTGAAACAACTGAGCCATGCATAGGCACAAATGCTTTGCTGAAGCATCTAGTTGTTTGTTAGTGCTACATATTTGTCATTGTTCCTGTTATCAGGCAGTAGAACAAGAGATGCAGCAGAAGGGAAACAAGCAATTAGTCAGCAGAAAAATAAACTATGGTACTGCTTGTGCCCAGGGAAGACTTTAGGAGCACAGCTATGTCTGCAGAATTTCAGGACCTGAGCCACCTGGTGCAGAAGGAGTGATGTTTTGTTGCCAGCTTCTCCTCCAGGTAATTACATCCATTTCACAAGCAGAGGCAACTTCAGTCAGAATAAAGGTTCAGCCCAACTGATGGCCATCCTACCTCTTGTGTCTGAGTAACTGATATGTCACACGGGGTTGGTAATCACCATGACATTTCTGGCAAATGAGGAGGATTGAGGGGAGTATCATCTCCTTTCATACATGGACCTTTCCTCAACCCTAACCCTTTCCACAGTTCAAACCAGTTTCCTTTCATGCCTTTAACTTCTCCCAAAGCTGCACGCTAACTGCCAGTTTTCACCTCCTAGACATTTTTGTCACTGCAGATTTTCTACTGGGATCCCAGCTTGCACCTCCCTGTGTTTCTAGCATGATCCAGTGCCACAATGGCAATCTGTGCCATCTCAGCAGAATCTTCAGCTGTGCATCCCCCATGATCACACAGAGCTCCTCAAATGGATATTTTTCTCCCCTTAAACCCTCTCTTCTCTAGGTCTGGTCCACATGAAGGTAACCTACGTGTGTTACCAATTATCCCTCCTCACTGAAGAGATCTGAGTAGCAAATCCAAGACCTTCAGCCCTACTGATGAACCACACACATGATGATTTGAGTCATCAAAAGTGAAGTTGTGCCTTCAAATGATTTATTTAATACCTAGTACATTATACACAGAAGACTGTGTTAAAAATACAGTGTTTAGTTCCGAAGTCAAACATGCAAAAACACATCTAAAGGAAGTATTAATTTTGCCTACAAGACCTGTTTCGTTCCAACCACTGGCTGGATTTCCTTTCATCAGGGAGTAGTGAAGGGGTCTAGTTGTTGCTGAAACAGCTGAATGTGTTAGGAGACTTTAGAGTGGAAAATACAGTCTTAGGATTAAGGGTAATGTGGGAACTGGATTCTTTTTTTTTTTTTTTTTTGGCTTCCATTTGCTTAAGTGCTGTAGGAGACTAGAAGAAGGCTTCCTGAATGTTCTCTGTGCTTCTTATTGCCTGAAACTCTGACATGGAAACTAGTTCAGACTGATGTGAAAGAGTATTCACCGTCTGCGGCTTCCAGAAAATCAAGAGCATCTGTGCTTTGAATCCAGAACTGCTGCAGAAGTCCTGAAGAAAAAAAAAAAACAGTTTCAAACACCTCATCCCAGCATTTCAACTATTTGATTTTCAACTTTCTGAGTCCCAACTCTTTACCCAGAGCACAGTGCTACATCTCTGCAGTACACTGCAAATATAACTTAACTTTGAGGGAGCAAATGTAGTAGCGCTGAGACTGAAAAACCCTGAGGATAGGGAGAGGAAGCTTATTAAATAAAACCTCCTCTGTGGAGTTAGACTTCAACAAAAAAGGGGTCTCAACTTTTCCCCTGTGTCCTACCCACTCCCCTGGAATACAGTTCATTCTGCAACTTCTGTGATCTTGGAACAAAGTCAGGCTAGATGCTGGGTAGAAGTTTGGCGTACAAATTTATCTTCATCATCTCTTCCTGTCCCACAGGATTAAGAGCAGTGTTGCAACAGTACAAGTGAGTGAGGAGCAGAAACTGTCGCCAAAAATTAAATCTAAGGTGGCACTAGCCCTTGGCAAAGTCTTCTCTAGCCTTTTTCAGTCAGTCAGATGTACTCATTAAGGGAACGTTTTTTGGGATGTGTCAAATACAATCTCATAAAAATTCTCTCCTTTCTGATGGGAGTTTTAGATTATAAACGTTAATGCAATGCAGATAGCTAAGTTGAACAGGCTGTTTCCCAATAGACTCTGGTATAAAAAGTATTGCATTATATAAAGTTTGAATCACAGCTTTCTCAGCAACTGTTTGGTACAGACCAGGTTTCTATCTCATGAAAGGCAATGAAAATAATATGGAGGGAAGGCTGCACTTCCTAGGAGAAGACATGGCAATAAGGAGAGATTTTGAACCATTTTTTTTCCCCATTAGAATGTATACATCCAAAATGAAAGCTAAAGAATAATTTCATTATTTATTGCTCCCTCTTTGTTTAAAAAAATGCATAAAGTCAGACTGTCTGGCTAGAACATTATGAGGATATTGATGCAGTTAAAAAAAAAAGAAAAAGGATCTTTCTACCCGGAAACCTGATGTGTCACTCCTTCAGCTTTGTCCCTGGAGGCAGACCATGGGAATTCCCAGTCATGGGCCACTGTGGCTCTCCGCCAGCCCTGCCATTGAGGCTGTGCTTTCAGGCTGGGATGTTGCTGTGCTGCAGGGGCAGAAAATGAGTCTTCAGTCTGTTTACTGGCATGATGAGATTGGGTCTGAGGGTGCTGTGTAAAGAGTCCCACAAACCTCTGTCAGCACCATGAAGAAGCAGGGAGCCTTCTTACCTGCCAGAGAGGAGGGAAAAGTTAGACAAACTTTGCATGAAACAACAACAACCCAAAAACTTTTAGAGCCCCATCACATGTTTTGATTTAGCCTCTTTCACTGAGTATCTGGCTCATTCAGAGCTCTCAGAGCTTCATGGCTGGTTGGGTCAGAGGGGTACATGGGATTTCAACCCTCTCCTTTGAAACAGGCACAGATTTAACAGGTGAGGGAATGACAATCATTTAGCTTTACATCTACAATCACACCTCTCAGTGTGCTTGGTTGATTTGGTGCCCCAAATCTCAGGACACAGCTATGGTTACATGGTAGTTCAGCCCCTGGCTTCAGGTAGGAACTGCACCTGCCCCTTGCTCAGCCCATACTGGTTTATGTGGTGGGAAAGGTCTGTGCAGCTGGAACTGAGGTGCTGGTGGCCAGATCTTGGAAACATATTGGAAGAGTTTGTCTTCAAAGAGCTCCTCTTTCTGCTTGCATGGCATTTACAGCACACTGCTGACTAATGGACCCTACCCCTGCCCATGTCAACCTAATGGATATTTGGTTTCGGCCGGCAGGTATGTGCACCATTCACATCTCCACCTATTCCAGCTCTTAACAGGGTAAAGTTTAATCATTCTTATTCCTGGTGCTATTTTGGGGGCAAATAAGAGTCATTCTGTCATTGCGTGCTCCAGAAAACATGAAAGTCTCTAAGGAGCCCAGGCTTCCTGTTACCAATGCCTTAAACTTTGCCCCACCTTTGGGAAGCACAGGCAGCTAGTGGAAGAATGTCATCCACTCTAACAATTGATTTTCTTATGTACAATAACGTCAGACCTTTTAAATAAAAGGCTGACCCGTCTCCTTCTAAAATAATTCATCTGTTTTATGGAGTGTTGTTCTGATTATATACAATTCCCACAAGAGGGGAAGTACCTTTAAAATAAGGACTATTCAGTACTAGTACAGGATTTCCTCTTGTTGTTGATAATTTCCTCTTAACAGAAGATGCAATGAATCCCAGAGAAATTCAAAGGGGCAATCTACAGACAGTTAGGCATTTACATTATACAGGGAACATTGTTCAATCATATTGATGTTTTCCTGATAAAGTAAAAAACAGATATACTTGCTGTGCAGCATGTAAAATAGTTCCTACTGCACACACTTCAGTTCCCTTTCCTACATTTTTAATCACTATCCAATCCCACAAACTTTCATCACTGAACAGCGACAGATGACAATTTTTCTCATTTCATCCTTTGGTGTTTAAATCCAGCCTCTGAAATAGCCTCCACTGTTAAAGAAGTCAGCCTTGGTGACAATAGGAAGAGGTATGACCAAGTCATTATCAGCACTATCTACAGTAGATATATAATATGAAACAAGTCAACAGCTCTGTGTTCTCTCTACCAGATATCCCTTATCTGGTGGATAAGGAAGCAGAGCTATTTTTCCACTACTGGTCAGAATGTGCACCTGCCCTACTCATGCAATGGCAAAGGATCTCATATACCTGTATAGATGGCCAAGCCATGCCCAGAAACACCATACCAAAATCCAGGAGCTAAGTGGCTGTACTAGCAGCAAGGTGGTAGCTGCTGATGAAGGCTGAGAGATTAGTGGAAGAGGCTACCAGTCATTAGGTGCTCTTCTCAGTTATCCTGATGTCTCAAATTCTCTGTCAAGTTGGGTCAAGCCCCCTCTCATGCTTTAATTCCTTGACCTCCTTACACTTACTTGACCAGATTGTACAAATGCAATCAGTAAACCATGCTGTGATGTGTTTTTATAGCCGATAAGTCCATCTAGCCCTGCTTTCTCCCTAGCCAGTGAGCTGACCCATCAAATTCAGTTAAGACATTCATGCACATTTGTTTCAGCACCTTACTGGTTTTAAATTATTTGCCTTGCTGTTTGTATGTTGCTCATCTGTTTCTGGCTTACTGAGTAAAATTACGAATACCAAGTATTACCTTCCCTTCTCTGAATCCTCTGCATACTGGCATGCAGCTTATTTTTTCATCTAATGTCAGGTATTTCCGTATCTTTGCCACAAGCAATGCAAACAATGCATCTCTTCATTCATCTGTTCAGTTTTCCTCTGATCGTGCAGATTAGCCTTCCTTCCTTCTCCTGCCATTCTGTCCCAGAGCTGTTTCACCAACTTTTCTACCTCCAACATCCTCTTTTCTGTGAAAGCAGTGCAAAACAGACAAATGCTGTTTAGCCTGTTACTATTATCTGTGCTTAGATTTTACAGCCTACCTTGGAGTAAAGCCACCTGGAAAGCTCCAAGAAGCCTTTTCAATGCAGAGAGAAAAGTATGGTCTGCAGAGGCCTCCCAGTTCTGAGGCTGCCCCAACAAGCAGTAGTGCAGAAGATGTGCAAAATGGTTCCAGCTACTCCCCCCTTCCTCTCCTGAAGCAAGTGGCCTGGTAAAAGGCTCTGAAAAGGTCTGAGCAATGTAATGTGGTTAAGGGCTTTATAAGTAGGGCAGAATGCCCCCAGTGCTCAGCTGTCTTGAGCACTTAGATAAGCTCCTCCTGCATTATACAGCTGTGTTACATGATTTATTGAAGAAAAAAAAAGAAAAAAACAGCTGGAAGAAAACCTCTGTCTATGAAGTTTCCTGTAAAGACTTGGGCAGACTGCACACAGCATGGGTTAGAGCAAGGCAATTTGGTCCACTCCTTCAAGCTGCATGAATAATCAGTAGAGTTTGCTAGAGAAAAAATTATGTGGAACTAGCTGGAATAAGAGAGAACAACATATAATACCCAAGCACTTCCTTAATAAAAGCTTTCAGCAAACAAACCCTTCAGACTACTAAAAGACACCTTCAAGTATCTGTATCTTACTAGGTATGGGCATTTTAACATTACCACAGACAAGCTTCTATATTGCAAGCATGAGTCAATGCTCACATATTCTGGCTCCAGAAGAAAGGGACTGTTCTAATTTTTATTTATAAGCTGGGCAAGTGGAGAGAGAAGCACTCAGTTATAGGCAAAGCACACACCGACCCTACGAGGCTGGGTAAACTGGTTAATACGTGGACATATTGGTGCCTTAACGTACTGAGTCACAAGTACCACAACTGATCTCTGCAACCTTTCATGTAAGGCCTCAGGAAAGGGCTTTGTAAATAATTTTTGTTGCCTTCCAGCACAAAGCTTGTGACCTCTACATTACTCACTAGAGACTTCCAGCTCCATGTAGAGTGCATTACAATTTAAACTGGGAGTTTCTGGCAAGAAACATTTGTCCATATGCACACAATATAAAACAGGAAGAAGGATTTCAGTTTATCTCTGCTCACTTGGGCTCACTTTTGTTGCAGGAAAAAAAAACAACCTGGCAGTCTTCCCACCACTGTGCAATAGTCTAGGAAGGCTCCTGTCACCTGGGGACTTACATGCTGATGTGTGAGTGAAGAGAGCAATAGCCAGGATTCATGGGGTTTTCAGCATGATCCTCATAAACTCTGTCATGCTACTAGTGTAAAGACAGGAGCACTGAACAGAAAGTGTCTTAAGAACTACTGACAGCTTCTTTCCAGAAGCTAAAAAAATGTCACTTTCATCAGCTATTCCTTTATGCCAAAGCACAGAACAGATTTCTAGAGGTTTGTATCTGGTTTTGTGCAGTATTTACCAGCCTTTTAACTTTATTTTGCACTCAAATCCAGACTCCTTGATAAAGGAAGATAATATTAGCTTATATGAAACACCATATCATCTTATATCCCACACAGAGCTTTAGCCTGAGGATTTCCGTATGGACATATTTCATCCAAAGCAATTGAAGGTAGCTGGGGGGTCATGGGATACATTCCCTTTCTTCTCCAGCATCCCTCTGGTTAAGCTTGTGCTCCTCAGTTGCTCCTTTGCAGTAGGATAAACAAGTAAATGTTTTGGGCTCAGAAGATATCTGTTCCTTATAGAAGCAAGCTTATTTTGCCTTTCACAGTTTGTCTTTAGAAACCTAGCATCCTACAGGAAAGAAAAAATAGCAGAACATCTCAGAACTGTAGTTTTTGAGAAAAAACAGCATTTATCATTAATATAGAATATTTCCAACTACCACTGTCTCTGAGGAAAGGAAACAAAGCACTGCCATACCTGTTTCACAGCTGGCAAAACAGATATGCATTAAATGACTGTCAAGCCACATTTATGAAGTTAGCACAAATAATAATACAGCCCTGGGCTTACAACTCTGGTGTTTCAGCTTCTGGGCCACGCTTTTCCCTTTTGAATTACTAGTTTTTGTGATTTCCTAGAATTCATTCCTCTCTTTCTACCATAACAACCAGTAGATTTTGAATCCCTAAAAATTAATATTGAATTACTGCAAAAGTTGAATAAAATTAGTACTTTTCATTAATACCTTTGTCATTGGTAATGGAAAGAGAAGACAGTGGATATAGAGACAAACACCAGCAGCTAAACTTTTATTGCACTCTGCTTCTGAAGTCCATTCAAGAGTAGGACAGTGGGACAAAAATAATTATAGGGGTCTTTCTACACAAAAGAGCCAGCTATTTAGAGGGAGGCAAAGTCATTTGAATGTCAATGAAATAACCATTAAAAGGCTGAGAAGCATTGCCATTTATTAAAAGATCTAAAGAATAGTTGCATGCACTATAGCAATCTTCTAGGTAGGAGTTGTTAATTTGCTATAAAAACCTGTTAGGGACAGGGCAGAGGGTAATTAAACAGGAGACAATACACACAGTGAAAGGAAACTGGATTTGGAATTTTACAGCCTCTTATTTCAGGTTTCTACATGAAATACTAGGCTCTATAATCTCTCCTTAATAACACCTATGTATTTCTAGCTCCCACAGTTTTGCATTTCACTTCTAGCAGTGGTCTCCTACAGACTTGGGAGGAAGGTAAAACAAGGTTACGCACTTGAATGCTCTCCCGCTCTTTCCAGCCTCACAGCAATCCTTCTTCTGAGAAAGCCTCTCATCAATGCCACTCCTTAATTGGCCCAAGAGCCCCCCTTTAAACAAAGCTCTCGTCTCCCACAGGGCTGATCTCTTTCTGCTATTCTGGCAGAGCTAAATCCAGACAAGGATGTGCCATTTACCAACACAAGCGTACTATAAATTCAAATGCACGGGAAAGAAGTGAAGTACTTCCAGGAGAAGTTGTTGATGTTCTGCAGGCAGAGATTTGCAGGTAGGACAGACCTCATCTGGAGAAAACCTATCTACCAGTAATCCTGGCAGGTTGCTACTTAAAGTGTTAGGCATCAGTGGTACTGCTCAGTAACAAACACAGGATCAGTTGAAGACCTTGGGTAGATTCTGCACTAATGGACTGGCTGACTGTGAGCTAAACCGGACTGTAAGGTACAAAACTTTGTTGCAGAGCTATAGGGCAGATAACAATTTCATGAGTTAGACAGAAAACAACTCCACATTTGTAAAAATTATCACTTTTTAATAGTAATAAAAGTCACTAAGACTATTCAAGTGCAGTGCAGCTTTAACCTCCTCTATAGCAGAAACCCTTGTATCTTCACTGTCTGCCCACACACTGCCAGGCACATAAAAGTGACATGCAAAACAAATCCTACATTTTCCTTCCCTCAACTGTTACTCCGAGGCACTGTGGTTCTTCATGTACTCAGCTAGTGTAGCTAAGCATGCCATAATATCTGAGAAAAGAGTAAATACAAATGCCCACGGCAGGACTAAGTAGCAATTGTTTGACATCTCCCATGATACCCAGAGGCATAGAATTCTCCACTGATATATATCAGACAAGCATGTCATTTAAAATACTTTGTTCTTTCTCCTTTATTTTAGCCACAACACAGATACAAGAGCAAGAAAATGCCATCGAATGGAACTCCCTCAATAAACCTGTTCAGATTAAGATTCTCATGAAATCAAACAAAATGTACATGTACATGCACACACTCTCACACACACAGGAACACAGCAGAGCCCTTACAAAACAAAGAGTGGCACTGAACTGCACTTAAAAGTAAAATGCAATAGAAAAATCAACTGGTTAGGATGTATCTGTTAAGCAACAAGGCTGTGCACTGAACGGGTTCCACCGTACCATTCCATTAGCTAATTAAATACCAGCATCATTCATTTCAGGTGAAAATGTGAAGCTCACAGAGAGTCTGATCTCAGATACCCAAGAATTCAGGCTAATAGAACAATTACTCCACTGTAACCCCAAGCATAATCCGGCCCTATGAAATGAATATGCATATGACCAGCTCCAGCTGGAAGACTACTGCAGGTGACAACTTTATTTCCCTTAACTTCCCCAGCAAGTAAACCCATCACCAATACACTGTGCAATTTGGCTTTTGCACCCTCCTTACTCATACCGTTCCTTTTGATGGGAGAAATAACGTAGTGGTTCTGAGATGTGAGTAAATGTCCACTAGGGACTAAAATAAGATCACCAAATATACCAAACCACTGCAGAAGAAATAGAAATTGGACTCTTACATAAAACTGGTCAAACAGGTCCATCTGATTTGTCAACGCTTTGCTCAGAAATATAAGACTCAAATATAGTTTACAAAAAGAGTAATTCTTTATAGAACATCTCCGTGTCAAAATACTAATAAAAACACAGCTTGTTAATGCTGAGAAGAGTGGTCTTGGAAAAATTAATAACAAAACTAGGCCTTCACTAACATTAATACGTGATATCTCTTCATAAAAAGCCAGTCTGATGCACTCAGGAAAAATGAAACATTTGAAGCAAACTGTTTACAAAAGTGACTTAAATGCTCAGCAGAGATCTAACACAAGTGTTAACAAACCACTATGGTAATTTTATTTTTGGACAACTTCAGCAACTATTAAAAAAAAACCAACCAACAAACTGTTAATACAATGTAGAAAACAACAAAAAAAAATCCAATGAGACAGTTTTTAGACAGACTTGTTTAAGGTGAAGCTGTACCTTTGTCCCAGTTATTAAGAACTTCAACATTAAGGGTGGCATAACCCAGCTCAGCTAGGTTTGTAGGTTTTCCCACCCTTACTAAAGAGTTGGTTCTTAGAAGGCGCCAATCTCAGTCCCCCAGGGTCTGTATGGTTTGCTAAGTGTTGCTGACTGTGTTGGTGTAGATGGGCTCAGCACATTGGGGGACAGCAGATGAAAGGAGCCAAACGAAAAGGGGAACGCAGACAGCGACGCCATGGAGGAGAGAAGCGGAGGAGACAGTTTAGTAGTAGATGTGACCACAGGGAGCACTGGTCCAACGCTGCCATTTGGGGGCACTCTGAGTGAGGAAGTTTCAGCATGTGGGGCAGCAATTCTGGTCTGGTGATGTGGTTCTGTAGAAGATGCTACAGTACTAGTATTGCCATGCCCATTTTGAGCCAGCAGCAATGGGTGAGGTATGTGAGGGTGATGTCCAAAGGCACTGCCCCAAGGAATGTGTCCAATGCCAGTGTGTGCACTACTTGCTGCTTCCCGCTGAGAGGCATAGTTATTGAGATGAGACACGAGTCGAACTCGCAGAGGATCAGAGGCATCCAGACCCTCTATAATACTCAGGTATCGAGCAACTTCAGCCAGACATTCTCGAAAACCCAGACTCCGATAGTCCATAGCCAAAGCATGAGCATCAAAATAACCTAAGAGAAAAGAACAGAGTTTTAAGATACTGTTTTCTAGTCATTGTCTACAATTAGCCTTCCCACTCCACCCTCCCCTGTAAGCGTATTTCACTTGGATGTGGTTAGTATTCCCAACCATAGACTAGCTGCCAAGCTCCTTTTTTTCCTTTTTTTTCCTTTTTTTTCTGTCTAACATGCTTTTCTGTGCTGTGATGCTGCAAGTCCCAAGACTAGTCACAAACTGCCATTTTTAAACTGGAATTCCTCACTGCCACTGGAGGAAAGTATTTTTGCTCTTTCCATGGCTCCCCTGTGCAAGCAAAACCACAGTACAATGAAATTCATCAGAAACACAAGTCTTAACTTATTAGAGGGGACTTAAACAAGCAAAGTATTTTTTCTTAAAAGCACTTTTCACCATTTTTGCTAATTCTTTTCACCACTTATTTCATCCTGTATTTTTTCCTAGTTCTGAACTTTCAGAAAGTTAGAGAAACAAACATTAGACAACAACAATAACTGTGTTTTCCAAGTTGCCAAAATCTGATTCACTTCACAGTGCTGACACATTGCTAGAGAGACTTGCAGTCACTCTCCTCTAGAACAACCCAGAGCTAGCATCACAAAATCTTTCAGTGCTAGCAATGCCGCAAACCTTGTAAAGTAGGAGAAACCCCCAAATTCCTGATGAAACATATGATAGCTACCATCCACGTTCTCCAAGCACTCCCCAGCACACTGCACACCCAATACTCAGGAATATGCTCCTCTCACAGCAGTCTCTCTGCAGAGCTGCTGCCCCACTGTCAGGCACAAAACTTTACCTTTCCCTCCCGCTGTATGCAGCATTTTCAGGTGATCGACAGTCATCTGCAGAATCTCTGCTTTTTCCAACTTCGCTGATCCCTAAGAGGGAATGGGGAGTACGAAACATTTTAGGCAGAACCAGAGACGTTACCGAGAGGGTGACACTCCCTGCCAGGAGCGGAGGGAGGCAGAGTAGAAGGTCGCTGGGCGCTACCTGCTTCTCAAAGGCGCTGGGCACCAGCCTCCTCAACTCGGACAGGCTGTTGTTGATGCGATCGCGGCGGCGCTTCTCGATGATCTGAAGGGCAGAGAGCGGGGGTCAGGGCGGCCGGGCCGGGCTGCGGGGAGCCGCGGCCGGCCGGCGGGCACTCACCCCTCGGCGCCTCTTCCTGGCCAGGATCTGCGAGGTGGTGGAGGGTGACATGGAGCCCGCGGCCGAGCTCAGGTTCCTGCGGGGGGGAGCGGGACACCGGTCACGGCGGGGGTGGGGGGGCTCGGGGGTGCCGGGGCTGCGCGGGCCGAGGGGAGGGAGGGGGCGCCACGCAGCCCCACGGTGCCCACCCTGCCTGAGCTCACCCATTCTCGTCTGCGCTCTCCTTCTCCACCTCGATAGCCTCGTCCAGCTCCTCGCTGTCCGACGAGCTGTACTCGGGGTGTGCCCGCTTCATGGCACCGCCGGCGGGGACGGCGCCGGGGGCGGCGGGGCGCGGGCGGCCGTCGGGGAGGCGGCGGGCGGCGGGGCGCGGGAGGAGCGCTCCCAGCGCGCGTCCCGCGCCTCGCCCGGCGCCCGTCTCCCCCATGGAGTTCCCACGCCTCGCGGTCAGGCAGGAGGCAGCGGGCAGGCAGGGAAGCAGGCAGGGAAGCGGGAGCAGCGCACGGTCACAGCCGGGCACGGCGCGCCCGCCGCCCCGCAAGGCGCCGCCACGCGCGGGCCCCGCCACCGCCCATTGGCCGCCGGAGACCCGACCACAGCCAATCGCCGCCAGCCCGCAGCGCGGCCACGCCCCCACGGCCGTGGGAACGCGGGGGGAGGGTGATGGATGGAGGGAGGGAGGGAGGGAGGGGTGGATGGAGGGAGGGAGGGAGGGAGGAAGGGATAGATGGATGGATGGAGGGGTGGAGGGATGGATGGAGGGAGGGATGAGGAGGGAGTGTCGGGCAGGGATGGCAGCGGGGCTGGGGAACCGGGGGGTGCGGGTGCTATGCGGGTGGGCAGGGCCAGGCAGCACCCTCAGGGCTCCTGCCAGCCCTCCCAGCAGGGTTCCCAGCAGCCCGAGCCCATGGAGGTGATTGCATACTGCAGAGGCTGATGCGGCTTCCAAGGGCATCCCTAAGGCAATGAAGCCCTGGGCGAGCTGCTTGAGGAGAATCACAGAATCAATTAGGTTGGAAAAGACCTCTTGTCAAGCACCTTGGCAACTAGACCATGTCACTAAGTGCTATATCCTGTGTTTTCCTAAACACCTCCAGGGACAATGACTCCACAATCTCCCTGGGCAGTCCACTCCAATGTTTTTCGTATTCCAATACCTTTTCTGTTAAGTTCCTCCTGATGTCCAGCCTGAACCTCCCCTAGCACATCTTGAGACTATGTCTTCTCATCCTGTTGCTTGTTGCCTGGTAGGAGAGGCCAAACCCCATCTGGCTACAACCTCCTTTCAGGTAGTTATAGAGAGTGATAAGGTCACCCTTGAGCCTTCTCTTCTCCAGGCTAAAAGAAGAAGGGGAAGCCTGGGCAAGAGCAGCTTACCCTCCATTGGAAAAAATAGTGGAATGGGTGGCTAAAGCCCAAAAGCTGGGAAGGCTTAAACTTGGGGGTTTTTAGTTTGTTGGCAGTGCAAGAGAAATCAAGGCATCCCTCTTGCCTGTGCACTTCTAAACTGCAAATCTGCCACCCACATCCTCTCCTTATTTACCCTCAGCCCCCCACTCCCCTGTATTCTGGTGGTGGGCAGAAGCAGGGACAGTTTTTAAGATAGAAGCACTTGGCCTTTGCTCACAAGGAGGGAGGGATGACAGGAAAGGTCAGCACTGGATTCAGGGTGTGCAGAGCTCTGGCTGGCACGCTTGCCATGAGTACATGCTGTTTTGCACTAAGCAGGGCCCTGAGCCTGAATGCCATATTCCCCCAACAAGTCCTCCTCATTCTGCCAGCTTTTTTAGGCTGAGGTACAGGTGAAATGGGACAGGTGAAACAAGAGTATACTCTTTGAGGTGGTTTCATAATATTTAAATTTTCATTTACATGGAGCCTTTCAACTAAGGCTCCTTTTCTAGGTTGATTCTTCTGCATTTCACAATCAGAGGGGTTGAAGGATAACCAAGACAAGCACAGTGTGAGAGCAAAGAGTTGAAGAATCCAGGTTTTCCCACTCCAAGACCCTGGAATAGTTGCCTTAAGCCTCCTACTGGTTTAAGTAAAAGTTACTGGCAGAGAGTTGCTCCATAATTCATGGATGTTTTACAAAGCATGTCTGGTGGGAGGGAAATGGAAGCAGGGACGAAGACAAAGGTAGTAAAACAGCTGCAGTGAAGAAGATGGAAATAGTCCTGCAGCCACCTGTAAGTTGCTAACAGAAGGTGATAGAAATATTCTATTGCCACATTACACTTTTGATAAAGCTATCCTTTCTGCAGTACTTTAATTAAGCTTCTGTCAGCATTTCTATTGCATCCACCTTTCCAGCTTCTATATTTTTGTTGTGAAACATTTCTGCCTGCACCACTTGCTTTTACAGGACCAAAAGCCAGGTCAGTGAAAGGTGCAGTGACATTTATGCCTTTTTGGCCCGCAGACTGAGTTCTTCCATCCAGGCATGTATATGTCTTCTTCCTGCTATGGAGAAAAAAAAGCATGGCAAAAGAAGTTCTTTGGCATTAAGCATTGATTGCTTATGAGTAGAGGTCTGGCCATGCAGGTTCCCAGCAGCTGGATCCTGGAGCTGCCCCCATTTTTAGCTCCGTGAACCTCTGGTGCCAGGCAGCCTCCAAAGAAGCCTTCTGAGCTTGTGTAGACACTGACTTCTTCAAATGATTTACAGGAATGGGCAGGTAGAGTGTAGCTGGTCCTCTACACAGTGTGAGCAATTGCAGCTGGCTCTCAGCAGCTGTGGGAAGATAGGAAATGTTTGTCTGTGTGTGGTTTCAATCTTCTCATCCAGCACTAGGAGGAGCAGAGCAAAACCAGCTCTAAATTAGTCTTATGCTTTTCTGGTGCTGGGCATGAATTCATGGCATTGGTCTAATTGTTAATTGTGTCCCAAAGGGAAGTTTTATTAGCCCGAAATTGCCAACATGTTGAGATAGCGCTGTCATGCATCTCTCTCACCGGAAGGGCAGATGGGAGAGCAGCCCATTATTCACCAAAATCCAAGGAAATTAAAAAAACAGTGCACAAGAAGGTGACACTTCTAAAACGAGCTGAATTTCAGATGCCAGTGATACCTTTGCAGCAATAAACCTTAGGAGATGACAGCCTTCTCTCCTGTCCCCTACACTGCCACAGTGCCTCCCTTCTCCCTGCTTCACATCGCAGTGCAAGCACCCTCTTGTCTTCTACATACCCACCTCTTACTACATCCATGCCCATGTCTCAGTTACCCCACCATCCATACATTTCATCTCATGCTCCTTCCTATCCTATACACCAGCACGCTTGCCTCGCCCCCTCCCCTGCAGCTTTCCCATTCCTTCCAGATCTGGCATAACCCAGCATTTTCAGAGTTAGGCTCTGCAGCCACATCTGGCCATCCCCGTGCTGGAAGCAGGAATGGCAGGACAGGGTAAAGCCATCATGGCAAAGCAGAGACTCAGGTTTGAGACATGTAGGAACTCTTGGTTGCGACTGTCATTTAGTAGGGAGTGGTGCCACTTTCTGCCTGCACCCCCCATTTTTCTTTGTTGGATGCCCCCTACGGCGATTTTGGTGCTACTCAAAGTCCTGCTGAAAGGGAGTTGTTTATTGCTGCTGCAGGCTTCCCTCCAGCAGAGACCTGACACTGCTGACCCTTGCTCTAGTGTGTGTGCGCTAAATTAACTCCCATTCCCTTGCTTTAGGTCTTCCCTCCCAAGGGAGAAAGGGCTTTGAAGAGTAATCCTGTCAACCTGTCACCCCAAGTCCCGGAAACTCGCTGTTGCTATGGTTACTGTGCCCAATTCAACTGGTGGCTCTGGCACTCACATTGCAGCCAGGCAAGAACATCAGTGCCCCCCCTCGAGCCCCTCTCCCTGCGTATATCCAGCTGCAACATCAGTTCTCCAAGCAAGAAGTTTCTGCTCCAAATCTTGTATTTTTCTTTACTGACTTTTGGCTGAATGTGTTAATTGTTGGTGCTGCTGACACAGGTCAAAACTAGTTATCACAGATCAAATGGAAGTGCTGGAGAAGTGAATGGGAGTGACATAAGAGGTTTTTAGACTCCTTGCATGATCTGTTGGCAGTACTATGACTGTAAATGTGTTTCCTAGGAGCTGAACACTAACATTCATGTCTGCACATCCCAGAGGTCCAGATACCCAGATCACAAGTTAGGTGTGGGTGCTCTCTAAGCACACCAGCCCCCAGGTTCTGCCATGCAGATGCTGTGTGCCTTTGTGCTGGAACCATTGCTGCAGCAGAAGAACGCAAACATCACACATTCACAGGCATTTGTAGTGATATCCAGGTCACCAAGATGTTTCTCTCTTCAAGCTGGCCAAGGACAATTTTTACATCAAAGTCTTTACTGTAAGCAGAATCCCCCAGCTGCAATGCCTCTGCTGTAGCATAGGTTTCAGGTCTCATCTTTTGAAAGTAATGTATAGCAATGAATAAGCAAGACTAGCACTGCAGCATAGTAACAGCAGCAATGCAGATAGACTTCTGTTCTGGATGGCTCTAAGCAATGCAGGTAGTACTTGCAGTTACCTGATTAGGCTTCAGCTCATCTCCAAAACCAGACCTGAGTCATGACTGTGTAAAAGGCTAATCTGTGAACACACATACAAGCTGCTGACAGGCAAAGCTACTTCACATTCCGTCAGCTCTCTAATTCAGGGGGGAACAGGCAGATTGGCTATTTTATCACCTGGTTTCCTTTCCAATCAATTCCACCTCTTTTGTCTTTTTATGTAAGCCTTCCTCTGAGCTAAGGCTCTTACAGAGAACAGCTTCTTCCATAGGTATCCCTTCCTCCATTCCCAAAGCACAGGCTGTCCTGTGCACTGAAGGACACCGAAAGACCCTACAGGAGGAATGACACGAGATCATGTTAATTAACGGTTGTCTCACAATAGATGCAAAAGGCTGACTTGCCATGGCACAGTGTAGAAAATTCTGGTTTGATTTGCAGTCACCTTTGATCTTAATCACTGGAAAGTGGCAAGATGTCAGTATGTATAACAGTGCACCTCATGTGCAAAATAACACAAAAAGTCAGTAACATGTTATTGGCAGGACAGACTCTGTCAGCATTGCCAAATCTAGGGGAGACAATGGCCACAGAAGTGTGTCAGCTACTGACACTGTCCCATTAAGGTGACAATTTCACCATACCTGGGCTGTTTACTTATACTAGTGATCATTCCTCAGTATCACAGTACAGTTTGCACCAGATATCACAGAGTAAAACAATGCTTTTCTTTTTGCTAGTCTTTTTTTAACCAAGCTCTCTGTAGTTTGCCAAAATAGTTTTCTTCTGTCCTACCGTGCTTTTCTCACAACTGGGCTGAGGAACAATCATACAGAAACTCACTCTGGTTTCCTGCTGTCAGAATCCACACAGTCCATCAAGGAACAGCCTGACTAGCTGTTTTTCCTGTGCAATTTTACAACTTCAGTGTTCTAAAAGTAGCATTCAAACCATGCTTTGTGTTCTACAGTAATGTATAGAAGTCCCTGCTCCAAAGAGTTTACAGTCTGAGACGTACTTTCAGTTTTCTGTGCTAATAAGATACAGCTTGAGAAAAATGTGTATGTACTATTCATTCTTGATAGGAAGCATAGGATAGAGAACTACTCCCAAACCTTCTCTTCCACCATGCAAACTATTATTTAAAAGTATGCTCTTTCAAGGGTAAAACCTGTCTGTTTGGCAATTAGAAACCATAATTTCTTCCTGACAAATTTCCTTGAACTGAATGTCATTGTGAAAATAAAATGAAACTTGAGCATGCCATGTAGCTGTTGGTAAGTACAGTTTGGAATAAAGCTAACAGTCCATTGATTTTAAAGGTACCAGCTATCAAAAGGTTTGATGCCCATTGAACAGATGAGTTAAATTAAAAACAGTGGATATTACATATCTGACGTGGTGAGCACTGACTCCTGGAAAAGTGTCTCTTTCTTCTCTCTCAGATGATAAATTGTATTCACCTCACATCTTTCTGCTGTAGGACTTACTAGACACTTGCTGTCCCACAGTGATCAGCCACCTGAGCAAAAGCTAGACTTGAGGAAGCAGCCACTCTTCACACACTACAGCAGACATTCCCCAGTCACAGAGTGATGAACTGTGAGGGAATGTTTAGCCTGTGTGACAAGAATGAGAAACTGCCAGGGACTTTTAATTGCCACAAGGCAGTCGAGGCTTTGGCTGAGGTTTCATCATGGAGATCTTGGCAGAGTAGCCTGATTTGCCTACTTTAGATAATGAGTAAGCTTGATTGGTTTGAATATGAAACCTTATTCCAGAGAAGTCAGAGCATTTGGACATTGGACAATATGAAAATCAAATCCTATCATCAGTTGTCTCTTCCAGCATGTCATGGAATATCAGGATAAAAGTAAACCACAGAAAAGAGGTGATGCTCTGATTTTGCCAGAACAGAGTTAGATACTGTACCTACTTTTTGTTAGGGAGACTTTTATTTTCTAAATAATCTACATGCATATCAGCATTTAACTTGACATTTTTGACTCCAAGCTGAGGGGTCATAAAGCAGCTAATTTTGAGATTCAAATTGATTTTGAAGTGCAATAAAAATACAATAATAAAATAGGAATGGCCTCCACTGACACTGAAGGCATTTTCCTGTGAGATGCCTTATTTCAGTGTTGCTCACAGTACTTGAAAACTCTATCATTCCTGTGGGTTTCAGAAGAGTCAAGACTTATGGCTCTTGCAGAGCTGACCAGTATAGCAGTGCAAAACCAGCTACCCCATATAGATACAATGTTCTCTGAGTAGCCTTCAATTCATCTGCTTTTAAAGAAGAAAAACTATTCCAGGAGAAGTAGTTTTCTTCCAAACTAGCGCCCTTCTGAAAGATTTATTCTAGATAATCTCAGTTATATGGGAAGAGAAGCTACCCAAGCACATGCCAGGTCAGCTATAGCAGTAACTTCCCATGCATACCCAGGCCTCTCTTTTGATTCATACTGCTCTAGCTGTGATAAAAATCCCTTGTGTTTACTTGTCACAAAACCAAACTGTGGGGACATGCCTCTCAATAAATAATTGTCTAAGCACTGAGATGCCAGGATGATGAGCTGTGTATGAACACCTCCACGGTCACTATTAATGACGGTGCTCTAAAGCAAGTGCAAACAGTCACACGCTCTTAATGCTTAAACCACAGCAAATGTGTTTAATCCCACACAATAGCTCCATTATACTATGTCTTAAAGCTGTGGTAGGCCAGGGAAGTGGTGACCACTTCTCACATATATAACGTACACCAAACATATTCAGTTTGGCAGGAAGACAAGAAGCTGGAAGTGTCACACTGGAGCCTAGCCCCCTGACAGCATGAGACATGTGCTTGTAAGCTGTCTCAAGGAGGATATTTGATTGCCCTCTTTCTTCTTCTGCCTCTCTCCCAACAAAAGTGGAGTGACCTCACCCATGACCTGGCAAGTGCTGAAATTCCCCAAACACATTTTTCTGTTGTGCCCCAACGCTGAACAAAAGGAAACGAAGCAGCCTCGATATACTTGAAGTATGGAATGAAAATAATAGCTAGCGCTTGCTTGTCCTGCAAATGCGGATCTTTACCTCCTCCTCAGCATGGTTTGCACTGCCTCCAACGCTTATCTGCTGTATTGTCAGCAGCTCTTTCGGATTTATACAGTTTTTTTTTTTATGCTTTTATTTATTTATTTGGAGAAGGACAGAGTAGGAGTCGGGCGGGGGAAGGGGGGGGTCTATGTAATTGCAGTTTACACTGCGTTCCCACGCTACTATTGTTTGTGGCTTTGTTTCCTATTCCCATCACGTGTGCTAATTAGTTGGAGCCGCTGGCTAGCTGGGAGGCGTGTGTCTGGAGTAAAAGCAGAAAGATCACTTCCTGGAGGGATCCAGGCAATCTGAACAATTCTTTGCTTTACTTTCAGCCTTCTCCCTCCCCCTGGCTTTACCACTCAGGGAAGAGAGAAGAAGTGCTGATTGTCAAACACTAGCCACTGGAGAGGCACAGATTTTCTCTTCTGAAAAGGAGCTACTCATAGAGTCAAAGAAAATTGGGCTGGAAAGAACATCTCATCTGTGTTTAACAAACCTGATTTTTTTTCCTTCACAAATCCCCCATGACTTTCTGTTGTGGCTAAGAAGGTAAAAGCAGCACTTTTAAAAAATCCTCAGGTTATTTTAGCCTGCCCTTAGGAAGTGAGTCAGTTTTTTATGGCAGGGCTAGAGCTAGCTCATGCCATGGCTTGCAAAACAAAATGAGACCCAGAGAGAGAGAGAAAATTGCCTGAGTCATGGCATTTGCTTATTAGTGCAGGCGTCAGACAGCAAGGCCAAGTCACATGGCAAGACCAAGTACCTGTGAATGGATCAAGTTTTAAACTCAACATTGGATTTGGTTTCGTTTGTTGTTGTTTTTTTCCCTTTTAGATCTCTGGTTAAATCCTCCTGCCCATAGCCCTGGTGCTTTTCAAATGCTGAGCTCACTAGACCCTCCTCAGATTGTGGAGGCAGCATGTAGCCCACACAGGCACCGAGCTAGAGCTGTGGGAGTTGTCAGGGTCCCACCGACCCCTGATGTCACGTCAGCAACCTTGGCTGAAACCCATCTTCTCATCCAGTCAGTAAGCCCTGGGGCCATGCTTCTTGACATTAATAGCCCTTGTCCTGCTAGTCTAGAGTGACCCTCTACGTTCTCCAGTTTCACACGCTCAGGAAAATAGTGGGGGGCTGAAAGCATGTGAGCAAGAGCCAGTGCCACAGCTGCAGCAGGCAGGGGAGGGGGCTCGGGCAGTCAGGGACCCTCTGTAAGGAGAATTCGACCTGGGGCTCTTCTCATTTCAACCATGGGTTTGAGTGCCCTAATGCCTCAGCAAAGTGCGTTCAGGAGGAAGCAGGTCCTAACCTCTTACATGGAAGTGGAGCTGCCAAGTGCTCACCCAGAAACAGGAGAGAGTCTAAGTCTGTGTTTAGGCACAAGCTTGTGAAAGCAGAGGTTTGCTGCTAATAACCATAGTCACGATCAGCAAGCATGGCCTGTGCATTCCTGTACAACTCCAGTACTTCTCTAAGGAGAAGCCCAAAGAAATAGCTGAAAAAAGAAATTTAAACAGAAGAAATCTGTTCTGCTGTTGTGGAATTGCAGCTGGGCAAAATGTAAATTTCCATCCTCCAGGAAATTCCAATATTTCTACACTTTTATTTTATTTTTACTTGGGTTACAGAGAATTGAAATATCTTAAGACTGTTTGGTTTGGGGTTTTACTGTCCTTTCTGTGGGCGAAACAAGTCCTATGTTTCAGAAACAGTGGAACACTTCCCTGTGAGTCAGCTCAGCTTTAAAGGGTATATCTTTAAGTGCCACTTTAATATTTGGATGTTGTCATTTATGTCATCCCCCAATCCTGTTCTTTCTTAGGCACTGGGCCCCTTTTCTGGGTTACCTGTCTGATGATACCCTCTTCAGCTCAGGGTATAGGAGAATATTTTGAATTACTGAAAGTACAGACTGCCTGGCTGGTCCAGAGAAAAGCTGGATAACTTTCCTGCCATGGAAAAAAGTGTTTTACAGAGTCACTGTGCAAAGCTTCAGAGCTAGTGTCCTCATACCATCATGCACATCCTACTTTCTGCTCATAACTGCTTTTGCCATTTACAAACACTTCACATCCATGCAGTAGCTCCAATACCTTTGGTAGGTAAATTGGGAAAATATTTGCAGACTAGTTTTCAATGAGACAAGGAGCTAGAATTTCAGGAGAGGTGATCAAGTAGCTGGTGACCCAGCCCTCTGCAGATGAGCAGGCACTTCTAGTGCTCCAGTAGGTCAGAAGGCACAGTCCACCTTGGAGTCAGGTTCACCCACCCTCTGTGAATGTGAAGAAGCTTAATGAGGGGAAGACCTGCAGAGTCCACCCTCACCATAGCCTGCTTTATTCAGGAAGCAGGTGGCCAGCAAGGAAGGCACCATACAGAAATATGGAGGGCATTTGCATGTGTATCATTAACTTCATTATTTCCATTAAATAACCCCTGACTTTGCCCCAGGTTTATATCTTTGCAAATAGTCCTGAGCAATGTCTTGTCAGATCTTCCTTTTCCTGGTGGAAAGCATCCCTCTCCTTGTGAATGCCTACAGTATTACCGAGGGGGAAACTAGGCTTTGATGTAGCACTGACAGTTGGTAGATTCTGTAGTTTTTTGCACCTGTAGTCTTCCGCTGACTGTAAGCATTATAATTTGTTTTTATTTATTTTTTTATAATACAACTCATAAACTATTCCAGCCACTGACCTTCCACAGAGATCGCTAATCAGGCAGAATTGCACTGCAGGGAGTGGTGAGTGCTGTGTTCATATATCTTTTAAGGATATGTGAGGACCACCAGCACCTTTGCGCAAGTAACCTAAACCAAAGAAAAAATAATCTAGCAAAGAAACTGTGTGCACCATAACAATTACAAAGCTTCTTCAGAACTCAATGTAGTTAATTATTTTTTAGTTCTTGCAACTCATTATTTATATTTAGAAATTAAAAAGCTCCAACAAGGACAAAAAAACCTCAGCCCATCAGTGAGTCATTCAAAAGCTCTCTTCTTTTTCCTGTTTTCTCACTGAATATGGAAAGCAGCTCGTGACTTCTGTCCTGATATGCAAAGCCTATTTGAGACTGGTTTAGCTGCCTGAGGGAGCTTTACTCAGACTTCATGGCCACCGTTGCCTACAACAGCCACTGCAATGGAACAACAGAGCTCCACCTAAAAGAGAGGTTTCTGGGTGCATTTGTCACGGTAATTGCAAAAAGGTCTGTGAAGATGCCCACCCCACTTGGAACTACAAATTAAGTGAATGACCTCATTTCAACTTTCTTTCTGTGTGTGTTCTGGTACAGTATACTTGGTTACATACAAAAATTTTAAAAATGGTGCCCTTCCATGGGCAACAGAATTAATCAAACCTTGTTTCCTATGGAGTGATGCTCTACATCCTGACACCGGCCCAAAATCTGTACCTGCCAGTTTCCTCCATGGTGCCTCTACCTGCACCCACTGGCTGGCACATGGGCAGGAAGCAGACTATTGGGCATGAAGGCCTGGACATGCTGACTACCCAGATCAACTTCTCTAGCATGGCCAATGGAGGATGACCAATTTAGGGCTCTTTTCTTCATCAGGTTTGCATAAAACCTGTAGGATCTTCATAAGTTTGAATCTGCCATCCATCAAAAGTGGTGGGTGCTAGCCAACAGGCTTCAGCATTTTTGAGTGGGGAGTGCCTGATCAATAGACACATAAACAGCAAACCAGATAAATGATATGGTTGCCAAAGCCTGGGTTGCAAAGGAAATCCATTTAAAAAGAGCCTATTTCAAGTACTAAAAGGTTTCCCCATGAATTAGGAGGAAGAAATTATTTCATTCCTTAAAGGTTGTAGTAGCAATGATATTGCCATAGACCTGATGGTCTAAATAAATGAGATGCAGCTTTTTTTTTGGAGCAGTGAATATCTTTAGATGTAAGGTTTGTGTACCCAGTTTATCCACTTTTTCAGTTTTATCGCCTGGTCTAGTAAAAGGTACTTGTTTTTTTTTCAAACTTTGCCTCTCTTAAGGATTTGGAAGACACTTAGACACTGGAGTAATGGACCTCAGAGTAAGTGCACAGATATGATAATTAATCAGTCACTCGTAGATTGTTTCTGAAATAGAAGAGCTTTCATGCACTCTCTTAGAGAGTTCTCAGATTTGTGATGACTGAAAATGGGGGGATGGTTTCAGTACTGCATTTACAGCTACAGGAATGTAGAGTCCACCTTTAACTTGAAAATATTTGCATAAAGCATTCAGGTTATATAAAGGAAACTGATTACTTTATACCAGCTGGATTACAGAAAGCCAATATTGACTTCAGGTTTTGGTTGTCAGCAAGATTTATTTTACTCAAGGTAAATATCGACTGTGGCACCACCAAGGCCAGTACTTACTTTGGAAGAATATCAATCTTCTGGCTCAAAAATGGAAGTCGATATGTTCATTGTTATACTTTCTCATAAATGGCAGGGAGGGGGGGCTTTGACTAATGGGAAACACACACACACACACATATATATATATGCACACATAATTTAAGACAGTAGTTCTGATGCAGTGAAAAAAAAGAGAATATGGAAAGACAGTTATTACCTTGGACCAGTAAAAGACAGAAGCTGCTGGAAGGAACCACACATTTGGAATTTTATAACTCCCAGGGACACCCTCCCTGCAGATACAGGTTGTTGACCTCCTGAAAAGTAAACAGCAAGAAATGTAAGTGGTAGCTGCCGTCAGGAATAGTATAACATATGGAACAAGAATTTCTGTTCCCAGCCTCCTTTGAACTGTCAGTTGATTTTGTCTTAATATTCTGTAAGCCCTATAAAATACAACACGCCTGCTCTGTCATGGGGTAAGTTTAGAAAGCCATTGAAATTGTGCTTATTGGAGTCTTTGTCACTTATGTCTCTGTAAAGAAACACAGTATCTAAACTTAAATCAAGAGGAAGACAGAGAGTCTGTTTGGGTTTGAGGCCACCAAAAAAATGCTCTATGTTGCTTCTCACTCTGTTGATGAAACTGTAGAGGAGGGCATTAAATCCATAACTGTTATGTTATCCATAAAATCTCTTGGCACATGCACACACGCTATGTTCCTTGAGACAACATACAGTATTTTTCCAGTTTAAGTGCAACAAGATTATAAAAATAGCCATTTTCCTGGTGATGCCAGAGATAGTCCTATTAATTACAGAGACAGACAAACAGTCCTCAGGATTTCATGGAGCTGGAAGAAGAGGAGTGCTCCCCAGCACAGAGCCTAGATGTAACAGTGTGCAGGTAGTACTAACCACCTGAGAAGAACCAGGACAAGTTTACCAAGGACTATGGCTGGTTTCCCAGAGGCCTCATTCATGCCACCACATCAGTGCTGGTAGCAGGACAAGTCTGACACAGACCAGCTAAAAAACACCTTCTTAGGTAAGAAGCTCACAGACTGATTCCTAGCCAAGGTATAATTTGCAGCTGCTCGAGCTGAGACCTTCCTGAACTAGAGCTCATCCCCTTCCAGGTGACACAGGTGTTGATGAAGCCAGAACTGGGTCTCTAATGTGGAAATGTAGCCTTGACATGGACACGTCTTACAAGTGGTGTCAAAGACTACCTGTGAAGAGGATATACTAGCAAAAGAAAGCTGCACAGTGCTGGACTGCTTCTCGCCTGCCAGCTGCATCAGGAGGCACGAGCAGCAGTGGGGTCACTTGCCAAGCCCACAAACGTGACAGGAGTCAGGTCTCTGCAGCAGGCCATTCGCTATCTCAAGAAAATCCTCAGCCGGTGGCCTACAGCTGGATTTGCCATCATCTTTGCTTGACAGCGATAACGTTTACCTTTCAAAAGCTCTACGGACTTAACAGCTGTTGTGGCAATTGCTGCAAAGATCCAAGCTGAGCTTGCTAGAAACACCAGCGTCCTTTCTTCATTTGTTAGTTGTATTTGTATGTGGTAGCCCTCCAAAATGTAGACAGCAAGGCTGAGAAAACTCATACTGTCTTTCTGTGCCTGTCCACTTCATCTGTTTAGCTGTGCTTGTGGCAGTGCCAAGCACCCAACATTGGGGGGTTCCCATCCAGAAACTTTGTTGGGACTAGTGCTATGCCTGACCAATGCCAGCTCTTCAGACAGCTTTCAGGGGACTCAAATAGTATAGAGGAGTTGCCCAAGTCATCCAACGGAAGTGGTAGCTTAGGTCACTTGCAATAAGTGACTCTCTAAATATCAGCCTGTTATGAAATGACTTAATTAGATTAAGTTACTGTATGTTAACAAGGTGACATGGGGGTAATATGATTGCTTCTGACCAGGTAACACATTGCTATTTTAATAATTTTTCTTATTCTTGTATTTTTATGGTTTGGTTTAGAAGGTGGAAGAAATCTTGGCTATGGAATTTTATGTTTTTGAAGTAATAGATGTGAATTTTTTCTCTCAATTCGCATGAAAATAATTCAGTCCTGACTTATGCAAATGCCAAAGGAAACACAATGGGTTTGGAATAAGATACTTCCCCTGCATGACTGCCTCAGAATATTGTAGGAGGGAATCCTAGAAAGTAATGAACAACAGTCATTTCATATGGCATCTACAAGGCATGGGGTTGTTTAGTTGTGACACAGAGGCATGTGGTCCTCAAGATGAAAAACTGTCACATACTGAAAGTTCATCTGAGAACAGCTCATCTCATGAAAAGCATTTGCTCTCAGATTGGCAAGAGGCTGAGTTTCAGCTCAGATAGTTGCTTGCATGTGTGTTCATCTTGATTGGCTGTAGCTTATGCATCTCACCTTTTTTTCCATGTGGCCTTTTTCCTTTCACACAAAGTGGTGCTTCCAAGGGTGGGACACATCCAACCCCTTTCCACGTGTCAGGCCTTCAGCCTCAGTCTTAAGGAAAACGTGGGTTTTCCTGGTGGGCTCGTGCAAGGGGTAACCAGGCTATAATTGGGTCTCCTGAGAGGGTTTAACATGAAGAGATGAGGTTTGTGGCTTTTGCCAAGGCAAGGAGCCGAGGGAGGAAATGAAGGGGAACTCAGGAGGAACTCTCCTTAGCTTTCACCTCCTCTTCCAAGAAAGGCATAATGATGCATTTTGGAAGAGATATTTGTTTCTATTCCTGCCATTCAAAAGTATTTCATTCCCTGTGTTTGTGTAGTTTCTCTGGCTTCTTTGGCTTTAGTGAAATCCCTTTTCTTGCTCAGATTCATAACATTTTTTATAACTGGCCGTGTGAGAGGTCTGGAACGCTGTCCGCCTCTTTGGGAAATAATTACTGTTTGTGTGGTCTAATAAATGGTCCCAGAGGGTTCAACATGAAATAGCCAGGGTCTACAGGAAAGAAAACTATGTGGAAACTCGTGCAGCCCCACTAATCTGAAAGGAACAAAACAAAGTTGTACCCTGGGGTAAGAACCAGTAGCAACTCGCTTAATTGCTACCATGTCAGCGTGTGAAACTACTACCTCCGCACAAGCTAATGCGAACCTGATGCGGTCAGATTTCTGATTAAGACCAGCTAAATGTCACTTCAAACGAGCAGATAATCCCCGCGACAGATCTGCTGTACAGCCAGGGCTGTGTTTGTTATCTGAGCCTGGTGAGGTGGCCGGTGCTGGGGGACACGGACGCCCCAGGGTGGACACCTTTAATGTATGACGGGTATAAATAGGGTGGCTGGTGCCTCTGAAGCCATGTCCCTCCCTCACCCACCTCACTTATCCTTCCCACAGATGGGAAACTCAGCCGGAGGGTGATAAGAGCAGAAGGTAAAGTCCCCTTGATTAGACCACAAACAACCCTCTGCATTTCAATCCTGTTTCCTTCCTTCCCCTAAGGTGTGCTTCAGTGAGGGCACTTGGTCTCGAAAGTCCACATGAGGAGGGACTGCAAATGCAAGGGAGGAGACCACGTGCTGATCTGCTGCCCCAGATTTGGGCTCAGAAAGTCATAACTCAAAATCCTGCTTTGTTCCAGCTGCACAAGCCCCAGCAGGGCCAGCCAGCCCACCCAGAAGCAGTGATGACATGGCCAACTTGATGCCTGTCTCCCGTTCATCAGGAGACAACATTCCCATGATGACTCTTCCTCAGATCTCTGCCCCAGGCCGGGCCATATGATGGCCTCACACTCCTTGGCTTGAATTGCAAGAGCAGCTCATGAGCTGGTCCAGGAGCGAAGTCCTGACCCCAGTGTCCTGGCTGCAGTCCTGGAGCACTGCTCCAGGTGTGTGCCCAGACGTGATTATGCTGTCCGGCCCTGCAGTGCCTGCCCAGGCACACATGAAGCCTGTGGTAAAGCCAGGAATAAAACTGTTGCCAGAAAGACGTCCTGGCAGTCCTGCACCTGCTTTAATCACTAGATTGCACTTCCTTTGCTTCACCCATTACACAAGATTTCTCCTTTTGGTATTTTCAGTGAGACACTCTCCAGTTTCCAGTGGGTTTTAGACAAGGTAAATAATAAGGCTGCCATTTGTTTCTTTTAGGTGTACATGAACGCTTTCAGATACAAATTCCTGTTGTCTTTTTTTTTGTAGGAATCAAAATTCAAAAGTGTGGAAAGTTTTTTTATAATGTTTTCAATGCTCCTGTAAAATCTTTCTTCTTGTAATTAAATCCACAGAAAAATTTATGAGACAAAGACACAGTAGCTCCCATCTTACACAGTGCAGACACTGAAGGAGAGCTCCCACAGGCACTTGGTGGTGCACCAGGTAACTTTTGGTACATGACAGAGGTGTCCTCATTCATCACCAGTGCAGGTGCTATGAAGACATTGGGTAAGGTGCAACAATGTGTTTTCTGTGCATTCTGTGCACTTCTGTTTTATGTGCATTCTGCACACACTGTATCTTTTAAAGAGAACGATTATTGTTTTATCTGAAAATACTGAGACTTTCATTATTAGCTTTCATACAAGGAAACTCTGTTTTTGAAGGAAGTACCAGGCAGGTTGTTAGGAGGAAAGCGACAATGAAAGAAGAGAGAACAGCTGTCTGAGGTTGATCAGAGAAGCTTTAAGTAGATAAGGGCAACAGTACCCAGCTTTTTCGAGTCTGTCAGGGTCCTGTGTGTACACCCAAAACAGCACCCCTTGTTTGGGTGGGATATGCAGATAGAAAAACAGGGCATTTATCTTCTTTGGGCAGACAACATACTGAACAACTTGTAGATAACACACGTTGAGGACCACAGGCCATTGTGTTGTTGCCAGCAGCAGAGGAGCTGGCCCACACTTACAGCTACCCTGTAGATGATCTCTGAAGGTCAAGGCAGGTTAAACAGCTCATGGAGGGTGAATTTGCAAATGTCACAGAATCATGGAATCATGGAATCACAGAACGGTGTGGGTTGGAAGGGATCTTAAAGATACCTATTTTCAACCTCTGTCATGGGCAGGGAACCTTCCACTTAGATCACGTTGCTCAGAGCTCCATTCAACCTGGCCTTGATCACTTCCAAGGGTGGGGCACCCACAGCTTCTCTGAACAACCTCTTCCAGTGCCTCACCATCCTTGGTGAGGTGTTTCATTGATAACCTCCTCCCCACCATTACTCTTTCCTCCCCACCATCCACTTTCCTCCATCAGGAGCCCACCAGCTCTGACAGGCACACAATCCCATTTTTGCAGCATCTCTATTTGCCCATCCAGGAAACAACATCTTGCTCTGAAACCCTATAAAGCACACTGGCTAATCTCACTCACCCAGCAAGACAGTGCCGATAACAGAGTAGACATCAAAGGGCATAGTCCCCTGATTTGCACTGTCTGGCCATAAATTAACTGAACTCTACCCCCAGCACCCCATCCCTATGACCTCTGAGGTGCTATATTTACCAGGGCACTCTGTGTGCTAAGTCAATGTGGAAATTGGGTTAGTCATACTTTCCTGGAAGTGTGATCTTGCCCTGCTTGGCTGCAAACCATGAGCTTCCCCAGTGCCACAAGCACTTTTGAAACTGAATTCTTTTCCAGTGGAAAGCCTTCCTGCTCCATTGTGAAGCAGGATCAAAACGATTTGCATTGGGAGCCAGCAGGAATTCAGGTGAAAAAAAAAAAAGAAAGGGGTGTGCTGAGGTGGCTGTATCAATGTGTTTCACACGGAGGTTTGTTTTCAGCTCAGAAAGGGATCAGTGGTTACGTGAGATAGGAGAGTCCTGCTGAGAAATCACAGCTGTAGATTGTTCCCTGGGCGAACTGTTGCATCTCTCATGAAAACTGGAGCAGCCCCAACACAAAATGTAATCCTTGATCCTTAACATGTTGTGAGAATGAAAAGAGAAATTATATTGCAAACAGGCAGTAAACAAGGAGAAAAGTTACCTCTTCCACGTAAATGAAGCACTAGGATGTCATCAAGACACAATAAATTCAACTTATCTGGAGGACAACATCATCCTATTTCTTGATATTCCAATTTGATGGGTCTTTCTGAAGTTAAAAGGGTAAGTTTTGGAGGACCTCTGACACTAAGCAGACTCCAAACTGAATTCTTAAAAATGTTGGCAAGTTCATAATCTAGGAAAGACTTGTAACAATTTCTTTAATAGCAATTTTATTTAAATTATGTTTTAGAGTAAATTAATTAAAACATCAAAACTGAATTGTATTTCAATGACTTTGATACAGCATACTCATTTCAAACTTCCAGTAAATTGAAGCACTTCTCTCTCCAAAATCCTCTCCAGGAAAGAGTTCTGCCTTGAGGAATTGTTTTTTGTTGCTACACAAAGGCTCCACAGAAAGCTCCTGATGGCCAGAGTTTCTGGTTTTACACTGATTCAGTCCTGATAGCACTGGAATTTCAAAGCTATTTCTGTTGTAAGCCTTGACCATTCTCTGCAGAACTTCAAATGGATCCCATGCTGCCTCCTGCCCTGACATGCTGCATCAGCACCTTCTCACCCAAAGGCCAAAACCTGCCACGATGTCTGAGGCTCAAATGCATCTGTAGCTCTGATTTCGTACCTTATTCAATGGTTATCTCTCATAAAGACCATGAAAAAGGCTCATAAAGCCATGAAAAGTTTTCAGACAATTAAACTTGCACAGTGTAAAAGCCTCATAGTCTTTGTTGTTTTGTACAAGAAAATGTCTTCTGTAATGCTCTGCTGCCAAATAGTAGATTCTTCTAAAGAATTCATTTCTCTCTTTTTAGGACAACAAACTTCTTAGCAATATCTCCAAAGAGGTGGAAGCAATTCCTCTCTGCCCTGCAGCTCCTTCACAGGGATGAATTGACCACCACTGTAGGGTTACCCCGAGTGACAGCAGCAGGGACTAGAATCAGTGAGTTATACAAGTGAGCTGTGACAAAACCCAAATCAATCAATAAGCTGGAGGAGCACCTCCTCTCCTTCTTGGGATCAAGGCTTTTGAGTAATGTAGCACTGAACAAGGTTTTCCAGTCCTATGGGGTCAACCTGAAAGAGTAATGTCTTCCCTTCTGGGAGTCCCAGGCTGAGCTGGGAGACTGCAACAAGAAATCTCTATGTGCAAGAAGAAACATCTTCACCCAGTTAGTGCCAGTGGAGGAGGCCTGGCTGTTGGCCAAAGAGTGGGGCACCTGGATCCTATCACTAACACAGGCTGTGTCAGCTTCACCAGAAAGTTGAGTTGATCTCCTCCAGCAAGGTTAGGCCTGGAAAAATGACAAGATCAGTCAGTGATTCAGTCAGTGAAAGCACAGCTGTGCCTGTGGCAGCTACCGGAGATTAAAGGCAGAGAATGAGGGGATGCTGCCCCACACATCTTTCCAGGTCCCATTTTATAAGGGTAATAGAGTATGAATATCAAAATGTCAGGAATCTGGGGTCCGCTGTCTTCCAACAGCTGTTGGAACAATCCTTACACTCTTTACAGAAGTGAACAAACTCTAAACAACCATGTGGGGATGAGACATAAGCAGTCAGGGCTCAAATCTCCCTTTACACAGACATCTCTTACAGAAAGAGACATAAAGATTTGTCCATCATCATGTGAAGAAGACCTTGCCCAGCCTGTGAGCAAGGGGACTGAGAAGAAGATGCACTGGAGGGGACACTTTCCTTGCAGAGTCAGCCAGGCTCTGACATGAGATTTAATGTCCTGTAAAGCAAAGCAGTGTCAGAGCCTGTTGGGTGGCAGGTTGTCTGTGAACCTTAGTGTAAATCTCCAGACTTACTCTATCTGACCTATGTCTATACTCTTAAATAAACAGGCCAGGGCTCATGAGGCCAAGTGCCACGACACAGCTTATACACACACAGCTGAACTTTCTTTCCCCTCAAAAGAGAGTGGCCTTATCCCTTCTGCATATCGGAGACTGGACTAAAACCATGCTGGAGAGCAACCAGACAACCTGGATAAGCATGGAAGAATGGCCAAGCCCACTACCAGCCAGCCTGAAATCCTAGTGCCAAAGTACATCCTGCTGTGAATCAGATTTCCAAGGCTGGTCTGGCTGCCACTGGTACAGATGAAGCAGTTGCCACTCAAAGTGTTCATCATCCCTCCATCCCACCCACTTCAGCAGTTCTGCCACAATGGCTGTGGGAATTATTTACCAAGGCCAGTGTGCTGGTTTAAAAGTTAACCAGCAGGGGAAATGAACTCAACTCAAAAGAGAGATTATAAGTCAGAATAACAATTTATTAAAATAATACAATAAGTACAATTATACAGACAGACAAGTGGTTTTAACTTGCAAAACCCAAATGTATAACCCAGCACCCTGGGGTATGAACAAAAGTGGTGTTCCTTGGCCCCCCCCCGAGTCCAAAGTAAAGGGAGAGAGGAAAAAACCTGCTGGTGGGAGAGCTGTTCCAGTCTGGTCAGAGGGTGGTGATTGCAGTCCAGTCGAGGGTGGTGGTCTCAGTCTGGTTGAGAGCGGTGGTCTGCTGTCTTCTTCTGGGTCCCACAAGTGGTGCAAAGGTTCCGAAACTCCTAGTTTATATATTCTCCAGTTCGGGCGGGAGTGCTCAGTCCCTCCCTCAGAGTGGGGAATTCCATAAAAGGGCATGAGGATGCTCAGTCCCTCCCTCAGAGAGGGGAATTCCATAAAAGGGTATCAGGGTGGGAAATTCCATAAAAGGGTATGAGGACAGGAACATCCTCCCACCTCGCAGGCCTCTACTGACAACAGTTTTTGGGAAATGGCATAGAAGGCTATAGAATACACAGTTTTGGGTTACACCCATCCAGTGATGAATTGGTCCCAGCCGTTCTAACCAAGACAGCCAGTCAGCCAAACCTGTCTGAGTTTGAATGGTTTGGGTAGATTCTTCAAGCACCTGGGTCAGTCAGAGAGATGAAGATTAAGGACTGATCTTCTGATCAGATCTGATGCCTGAAGGAGGTGAAATGACCTGAAGCTGGGGAACTCTCCCTCTGACTGATGCACAGGCAGGGAATGGTGGCCTCTGCTCACCTTTCACACTGAGCACAAGCCATTCACTGCTTCCTTCAGTTTGCAGCTCAGTATGACAAAATGTGACAGTGCCAGGGTTGTGCCTGTACTGGCAGCATTCCACCAGTGAAGAGGGTAGGCCTCCAATTCGGTCTATAAATCTCCTGGGAAAAGCAGGAGAAAAAATGCCTCTGTTTTTTACATTGCAGAGCCACTCACTACAAATCATAGTATACACAGAATACATCTTTTCGAGTTCAGGACCCACAGCTTCATGAGCTTGACCACAGCCTCTCCCTGCTGCCAGCCACTCTGGTTTTCAGCCAAGCTGCACAGATCAGCCTTGCAGTCAAAGTCTCTAACACTTCAAGAGCAGCAAAGCATAGGTCTGATCCTGCCCATAGCTGGGGGCAAGCAGCCCTCTGGATCTGTGGAGTCTGCAGAGCCCCAGCTCCTATGTCAGGCATTGTCTCACTCTTTGGCTTGAGTTTTATCTGTGAGAATTAGCCTGGAGGTTGAGAAATTACCAATGGACTGCAGTAGAGTTTGGTCAGTAGAGTTGGTCAGAAAGAGGATTATGCAAAGCAAGAGACACTGGAAAATCCAGTAAAAAGTACTGTCCTGAAAAGTGAGTTGCATAATAAAAATAACAATTTTTAAAAAATCAAAACAAAACAAAAACCTAGTCTGTGGATAGGAGCCTTTATGGTCATTTTCTGACCCTCGCTCACCCAGCCCTCGGGGAGCTGTGCAAACACAGGCGATTAAAGGGGAGACGAGGAGGCTCGCTCTTCCCCAGCAGAGCAAAAGTCGCCACAGCGGTTCCTCTTGTGGTGGGGTTGCATCGGGCGATGGAGGAGTGGCTGGCGAGGAGGGGTGGCAAGCAAAGAGAGCTAGCTGGCGAAGAAGAGTGGCTGGCAAGGAGGGGTGGTGGGCAGGATGGGTGGCTGGTGAAGAGGGGTGGCTGGCGAGGAGGGGTGGCTGTCGATGCGATGGCCCCACAGAAGCCCACGCATTGTGCGCGGCACGGCGAGCCGGCGCTTTGGTGCCAGCCAAGAAAACAAATGCCTTCCCGCTGTCTCCTGGAAATGCTTCCACCGCTCCTGCTGGGCTCGTTCATTTCAAAGCCCGCTGACTTTTTGCCCTTTCTAATAGAGCTTAAAATGTTTCTGTTTTCCAGCCTCCCCCCGCCCCGGCCCTCGGCTCGGAGGCACTAATGCTGCCGGTCTGTGAGATGCCAGGGGAGTATATGGCAAATCAAAAGGATTAGGGGGCGGTTGGTATCTGAGGGGGGCGGTGGACTTAAGATTCTTCCCCACAGCGGCAGTGAAACGCTATAAACCCACAAATCTTAAAAGGTATCAGCTAAACCCAGCAAAATCCCCTCTGGAGCCTGGCCGCTCCAGCTGCGGGGCTGCCATCCCGCCTTTCCCACCCCGGCCCCTTCCCTTTTTCCGGGAGTTTTTGGTCTCCCCCTTGGCCGCCGGGTGCGGGGAGCGGCGGGGCGGGCGGCGGGAGCGGCTCCCCGCCGGCGGTGCCCCAGGCCCGGCCCGCAGCTGCCCGCCCTCCCCGGCCGCCCTCCCGCCGCCGGCCGTGTGTGTGTTTAGGAGGTGCCGTTTCCCACAGCTCTGATCTAATGCAGCTGTAATTCAATCTCCGTGTGACCGGCACTCCGCCGGCGCTCTCCCACCCGCCGGCAGGCTCCTCTCTCCCAGGCTGTGTGTGTGTGTTACACATTTACACTGTCAATCTGACGGGCTCCCCTCAAACAACCCCTCTGTATAGATTTACAATGTCAATCAGGCGGGCTGCGGGGGCTGTCGGCGGCAACCGCTCCCCCCGCCGCCTCCGCTGCCCCCACAGCACAGTCACCCTATACCTGCCACTCAGCCCCTGCAAAAGGACTTTTGTTTAATGGCATTTGTGTGCGGCCACAAAGAGCAAAGGCAGCTGAGGCAGATAAGGCTGAGAACCTGAAACAGATGTAAAAGAGATCAGATCGAGTTTTCTGCAGATCCTCAGCTCCTGTAGAGATTTATGACCCCTTTTAACCCCATTTTAAATAGGTTAAACCAGGCTTGTTTTATATGGACAAAATGAGACTGGCGCTTGCATAGAAATTTAACCAGAGGAATAGATCAGCCCCCCAGTTTTGCTCCGTTCTTTATCACTAAGCCAACTCCTTTGGCCACTGCATCGCTCATCATTTGAAAACTTTTCTGTGATCTCACTATAACTCACATCCTCCGAAAGATCACAAAGCTTCCAGTTGACCTTTAGCCCCTGAAGAGTCCTAATTTTGTGTTGGCAACTTACAGCTCAACAAGCGAGGCAAGGCAGGCGGACAATAGCAACAGAGGAGGACAGGGAGCAGGCACAACAATAAGCTGTCCTTGGAAGTGCTGGGCTGCGATTGTCATCCCAGACACAATCATGGGAGACTCGGTTGGGATCGTTTTCTTTTGGCAGACAGCTTTGAACTCTGCTCTTCTCTTCCTGCTTCTCTGTTAATTATAAGTTTCTGCTTCTTCCCAATGACAGATGAATCCGCCTGGGGCGAGAAAAACCAAAGGGACAAATGCTGCTCAGTTGGTGCTGCTGAGCCTCCACTGGCTTACACCAACTTGCTTACTCCAGATTTACACCAGAGGGACTGAACTGAGAGAAGAATATAGCTTAATAGGTCAGCCAGTAATTTGTACAAAAGGCTCAAACAAGTTTTCCTTGCAGAAGGTTTGGCAAAGCACCATTATACTCACTACAGATAGCAGCTAAGCTTTACTGCTCATTTACTGCTGCAGAACAGCCTTCCTTCTCTTCCTCCTCCTCTTCTTGAAGGCACAAACAGAAACAATTTCTAGAAGATCATGGAAGTAATTTTTCAAGGGCTACAACAGAAGTAGAGCCCCCAGTGAAATCTATTCTGCATGTCACATTCTCAGGCTGGGACACAAGCTGAGCTGGGGCAGGGCAGTGCTGGTCCCTGGGCTGTATTTTGGTAAACAACAGCCAGCACTGCTGGACTGAACCTTCAGCTGGTGCCCTCCAGCTCCCCCACAGCCCCATGGAAGTGGTGGCAGCTCTACAGCCCCCTTACAACTCCAATACCATTGCCTTTAGCTGTGAGGTGACTGCATGATTTTTTTAAACAATTGTCAGAATTTCACTGATATTAGGAGGGTTTTTTTCAAAAGTGATTTCTCACTGTTCTCCTAAAATGGAGACTCAAAACAAAGCAGCCCTATGAACAGTACCATAAGAAGATCCGTGTCAATTGTTTTCATTTCATGGGTATTACTGACTCATCACAATTTTCTCGTGCACTGAGCTTTTGAAGGCAGCTATAAGAGGTGAAACATATTTCATTTCTGTCATACAGGGCTTCTTCTGAATCCCTGCATTTTCTCTGGTTGGGAATGGAGGTAAAAGAGGGAAGTCCTCTAACAGTAAAACAAAGAGTGTTCCAATTTATGGCTGTGCCTCCACTCTCCCATGCGTGCACCTGTGTCCCCAAGCCTCTAACAACAGCATCAGAGCTAAATAAAGCTTTGCTGTGCTCAAAGGAAAATAAGAAATGTGACCATCCAGCCTGGGAGGGAGAGAGAGAAAACTTCTAACTAGGGGTCATGTCTTGAATTGGTATTCATCAGGCACATGCTACAGGAAGGGGCTCCAGACAAGAAGAAAAAACAGAACACATGGATAAAATATAGACATGTCATAAAATAGAAACTGAAGTCTCTAAATTTTCCCACTTTTGGGGTGGTATTTACTGCTGAACTCCCACCCAGCCCCTGTCTCACATCTGTGCAAATGGCCACAGATGTCAGCTTTTCCCTCCACAATTTGCACATTCATGAGAAAATTCAACTTGCACCGAGAGGGCAGAAAACCAAGTGTTTGCCACAGCTGCCAGTGTTGTGAGTTTGTGTCCATCAAACACCCAGGGCTGGGGAGAGGATGCTCTACACACGGGCAGCTGCTCCCCAAGAGGCAGCATGCCCACCTCAAAGCCCCACGTCTGGCAGCTGCTCTGGGGCTCAGACTCAGCCCAAGTCCCAGCCTCTCCTGTCTCTGTGTTGCTGGAGGACGAAGTTCCTCTGGCTTTGGGCAGACAACTTCTTGCTTCTTCAGTGGGAGGCCAGCAGAGTTTACCTTAACTTCTATCCTTGCAATCTTCAGCCAGCAAATTAACTCCATCACCCTAAATCCACTAACTGAGCAGAGAGAGTTGATTTTATTTAAAGGCAAAATAAAAACCCTATAAAAAGGTTAAAAGCCTCATATAATTATCTTATTTTATTTTCAGTCCCGTGGTATTAATTAAAAAAAAACACATTGCCCAGCTTGAGAATTTGATTCCTTCTGCCTGATATGGGGACGCAAATGAATCTCTCTTGAGAAAGGTCTCCAGAGTCCTTAATCACCATTTAGGGGCCCTGCTCTTTGAAGGGCCATAGAGGAACAAAGTGGTTTGGGGATTAGCGAATGGCTTTTATTTCTTCTCTAATGATGAGCAAAGTGCAACGAATGCCTAGGGCAGATGATAAATTGAGGCAGAAAATGTTGCACGAGTGCCCTTTGCTAAGCTAGAGGATCAGTGTCAACAATATAAAAAAATGCCTCTGTTTGCTCGTAAGAAATAGTGTTTGAATCGTTAAACACTAAAGACGGTATTGGCCATATTTAACCGCCTTGTACCTGCAGCCCCTTTGCAAACAACCCCTTTGAAGTGACTTCAAAGGGTCTGCGCACATAAGGAGGCTCACTCCATTGGGAACTCGTGGGACTGTGGAGCAGAGAACAACCGTGAGGAGCTGATGCTGCCCGACAGCCTCATTCAGGGTTGGGACTGAAAAGGAAGGCCATCCAAGAGTCCCTTAGTCCAAAGAAGAGAAAGAAGAAAATACAGTGTGTTCCCTTTGACACTGTCCCACAAGCTACTTTGAACTGGGGTTTCCTTCGGCCATGGGAAGAAAAAAACAAAACCAAAACCCAAAAACCAAAAAAGAAAAACAAAACCAAATACAAACAAACAAAAATAAACAAACAAAAGAACTCCCAAACCCAAGATTAATAGAGTCCTGGTGCTCTGTAGCATGTTTCTGAAAGCATCTGTGGTGAGGGTGAGGAATTCAGGATTGAGCCAATGCCCCCAGAAGTCACTGGAGACACTCCCTGTTTTTGGAGACTGCCAGGCTTGAGTCAAAGTTAGCAGGCAGCACAAGTCAGAAAGTTCTGCTGGCAAAAAAATGCAGATCAGAAGCTGACTTAACAAAAAACAACCAAATCTGCAAAACAGATTGTAATATTTTTCCTTTTCTAAGGCTGAGATACAACTCTATCTCAGAGTGCAGACAGGAATTAACTGACCCAATGATATGTATGGCAGGATTTGTGGAAGCATCTTTTCTTCTTTCCTTCTTTATATAGAAAACTTTCCCCTTTTTGCACAAACACCATATGAGTCACAGAATTCAGGCAGTCTGTGCTGTCCAGATAGACAAAGATGGCATCATGAAGCATCATGATAAAAACCAACTCATTGTTTTTTATAACTTGGAGAAATGACATGAGTTCCTTGGGTAGATCTGGAGCTTAGATCACCTTCTTCAGAAACTAGTGAGATACGGACAGGAGGGTAATTTTATGTGACCATTTTACCTCCCTGTTCATTAAAGAGGAAGACTACAAAGATCAGATGTTCAAAAGTGCTGTGTTTTTATGTCTTGGGTTATACATTTCAGTGATATATGAGGTCCTTCTCCTACTTATTATGGCCATCTATAAGGTTCAAAAGCACTTTCTGAGGAAAGCCAGAATATAGATACTACATACATATACTACTACATGATTTCATTGTGCAAGATATTTTTAGTAAGTGACCCTCATCAGAGATGTGTAAATGTTCTTCCTTTTTTAAAAGTCGAAAATCAGTTTTTATGTTTAGAGGATTTCATAAGGAACTTGGGGAGGATGAGGAATCCAGCAAGAACCTCAGGATTTCTGAGATAATTAGTATTTTTAAATGATGAAACAGCATGAATAAGAGTGCCAACTGCTTATCTCCATGGATACAAATAAATTACCTGCTACTACAGAAAAGCAACCTGGTTAGCACCTTAGATATTTGTAAGGAATGAAAACAGTAATGATAGGGCAAGTGCTCCCCAATTAGCAATTGGCAGAGAATGAAAATATGTTGTAATGGAGAATGAAGACTAGCAATGTGCTTTACCGCATGTTACATGAACATATAAGTGCTGAGATAGCATTATTGTCTTCATTTAAATATCTCTACTGTGCAGGTGACATAAACAAATAAAGTGGGAAAATTCCTGAGGAATTTTAGTTATAAGGAGCTGGAGAGCTTGTGCTTGCCTCTCTTGCATGAAACTAAACAAATATGGGAGCAATAGCTCATTGTTAAGACTGGAATCGGAAGCAAATAGTTTGACTAAGCCAAGGAAGTGCAGAGATCAGGAAAACATTGTGGTCAAGCAAGTAATGTAAGGATGGATGCTATATAGACCTCCAAAGATGCTGAGGAGAGAAATTCAGGAGCTGGTTTTTACACATGCCAAGAATGTAACATGGTCAGCTTTTACATCTGTAGAAAGGAAAAGTGGACACATGTTCAAAAGGGCTTCTAGAAAAAACACAAACGGTTTCAAAAAAGGGTTCAGGCAAACTGCCATGACTAGAGGCAGTGGAGGGAGGAAGCAGGAAGGAAAGCTTCATGGTGAAAAGCAGTGCCACACCTTATGAAGCCCTTTAGGTCATAGGAGGGCTAGGCATAGAGTCTTGATTGCCATGCACCAATGCTATCATGGTCACCTCACAGGCTAAAAAACGTGAATGTTGCCCTTAACAGGAGCAAACTGGAGGACATCTGCCTCTGCCTCAGATGTAAGACTGATGGTAAGCCAGAGACAGCTCTGGCTTTGAAGTGAGTCTTAGGAAAAGGGATCCTTCTGCAAGACAAGAGTTAATCCTGGAAGCATGTTTGTGATCCTGGAAACTGCAAACACATTGTGAACAGACAGAAAAGCTAAACACACAAAGAGATCCATAAAAAAAGCAAAATCAATTGTAGTAAGTGGAGACGGGTGAGGGCAATAGGTTCAGTGTGGCTAAGAGAAGATGCAAGCGATGAGGATGAGCAATAAACAATATGGGAAAAGAGGACTCTGGGAAAGCTGTATAAATAAGCAGCAGTGACCTTAAAAGATATTTAGAGGAGGAAAAATAAATCTTGAACAGAGTCCTTCAGAGAGCACTCACCAGCAGCACCGCCATGTGGCATTGGTGTTGAGAGGACATGCTGCTCCCCCTGCACACTCCCTCTGCCAACATTGTCTGACAAGCAGGGCCATACACTGGCATCCCTATAGAGCAGACTAAGGTTTGGATCTCATTTGTGCAGGTGCTGGAGGTTGTGTGAGCTCTTGAGGAATACCCTATATTTTATTAATATCTTGAAAAGTTTTTTTATACTGAGTTGATGAACAGTTTAATAGACCACAAGCTAGGATATGAAGCTTTAATCTGTCAGCTTCCATTGTTTCATAGACAATTTTTCAGCCCTCCCAGTCACGATATTTTATATATTTACATTAGAAAACCTGAGAAGAAAATCTTGATCATTTTGATCTTCTTACAGCCTGAATTGCTGCAGAGAATGAAAAAAAAAAAGAAAGATTTTTTTCATTATTTCCTTTTGGGAGAAAATCAGATACCACATGGTCATAAAGCCCTGAATTCAGAGTGATAACAAGTCCCCTTTCCCAAAGATCTTACAATGTGGAAAGGATAAAAAAAATGGGTTTGTATGTAGAGGGGATAAATGGTCTTTTCATATGCAGAAATGCTTTATTTTTTTCATGAGTCATAGTGGGTTTGAGTAAGTCCTTTGAAATGCCTCACATTTTCGCTCTAGGCACAGAAAGCCTCTGTCAGAAGTTAAGTTTCTTAAAGCCAGTTGAAGGATCTACATGAGCTAGGTTAACGCAGAGCTGCTTCCACCACTGCAGACCCCACTCCAGTCACTGATTGTGGCACTGCTGGTGACCAATGGCATCATGGGAACTTCAACACATGCACTTAAGCCAACTTGGATCACAACAAAGTGATGTTCCCATCTATGGAGGAGGAGACTGATGCTAGCAACCAGTTTTGGGGTATTTGAGTGTTTTTTTCCTTTATGTTTTGTATTTGTCTAGAAAACCTCCATAGGGAGGGTGAAGATGGCTTCTGTCAGGGAGGTCTTTTATCCTAGTGCTTGACCAGGATCTCTTCAGGATGCTCACACTTAATTCACAAAATCAAAGAATATGCTGAGTTGGAAGGGACCCACAAGGATCATTGAGTACAATTCCTGGCCCTGCACAGGACCATCCCCAAGAGTCACACCATGTGGCTGAGAGTATCATCCAAATGCTCCTTAACTCTGTCAGGCTTGGTGCTATGACCACTTCTCTGGGGAGCCTGTTCCAGCGCCAAACCACCCTCTGGGAGAAGAGGATATTTTTCTAATATCCAACCTTAAACCTCCCCTGACACAATTTCAGGCCATTCCCTCAGGTCCTGTCACTGGTCACAGTAGATCAGTGCCTGCCCCTCCTCTTCCCCTCACAAGGAAGTTGTAACTGCCATGAGGTCTCTCCTCAGTCTCCTCCAGGCTGAACAGAACAAGTGACTCAGCTGTTCCTCATACGGCTTCCCCTCTGGACCCTTCACCATCTCCATTGCCCTCCTTTGGACAGTCTCCAACAGCTTAATATCTTTCTTATATTGCAGTGCCCAAAACTGCCACAATATTCCAGGTGAGGCTGGCCCAGTGCAGAGCAGAGTGGGACAATCCCCTCCCTCAACCTGCTGGCGATCGTTTGCCTGATGATCCCCCAGACACAGTTGGCCCTCCTGGCTGCCAGGGCACTGCTGACTCACATTCAACTTGCCATCGACCAGGATCCCCAGGTCCCTTTCCATGGCACTGCTTTTCAGCATCTCATTCCCCAGTCTGTACAAACATCCAGGGTTGCCCCATCCCAGGTGTAGAATCCAGCACTTTCTCTTGTTGAGCTTCATGTGGTTGGTGATTGCCCAGTCCTCTAATTTGTCAAAGACTCTCTGCAGGGGCCTTTGAGGGAGTCAACAGCTCCTCCCGGTTTTGTGTCATCTGCAAACTTGCTTAGTATCCCTTCTAGTCCTACATCCAAGTCATTTAGGAAGATGTTGAAGAGCACAGGGCCCAAGATGGAGCCTTGTGGAACCCCACTAGTGACAGGTTACCAGTCTGACATTACCCCATTCACTATTACCCTCTGTGCTCGACCTGTGAACCAATTGCTCACCCATGGTATGACGTGTTTATCCAGCTGTGGGCTGGACATTTTGTCCAGAAGGATCCAGTGAGAGACAGTATTGAAAGTTTACTTAAATCCAAGAAGATTACATCAGCTGGCTTCCCTTGATCAGCTAGGTGGCTTACCTTGTCATAAAAGGAAAGCAAGTTTGATTAGCAGGACTTTCCTCTTATGAACCTATGCTGCTGTGACCAATGACCGCATTGTCTTTTAGCTGTTTTTCAATACCTCCCAGAATAATCTTCTCCATAATTTTACCAGGCACTGAAGTGAGACTGATGGGCTTGCAGTTTCTGGGGTCCTCCCTCTTGCCCTTCTTGAAAACTGGGACAATGTTTGCCAGCTTCCAGTCAGCTGGGACCTCTCTGGATTCCCAAGACCACTCAAAAATCATCAAGAAGAGTTGCACAATGACATCAGCTAGCTCTTTGAGGATTCTTGGATTAATCCCATGAGGCCCCATAGATTTGTAGGGATCCAGCTGGAGCAGCAGATCACACACAGTCTCAGGGTTCATACTGTTCCACATTTTCAGAGCTTTTTCCATTCCTTTTACCTAAGCCTGAAAGCTTTCAATTGTTTCCTCAGTGTTTCAGGTTTGGAATAAACTCAGGTCCCTGGGTGGAGATATCCTCTGGGCCACGGTATTGTTGTGCTGTCCCACTGCCAGTGTTTGTTAGGACACTGGCAGGCCTGCCCAGAGTTGTGCCAATGCTGCTGTCAGGGGTGTACATGGCCAAATCCAGTCTGAGAAGTTTGGGGGCACGAAAAAAACAGAAGTGATGGGAGGCTTTGTAGCCCTCCTGGATGAGTTTTCACCAGACAAAATTATTTCCCCATCTGTCTGCCTGGGAGAATCAGGGGAAAGATATGGAAGAGCCTCCAGGAGCATGGATATCTGCTACAGCTTGTGTTACAGGGTTTCTGGATCACGTGTTTACCTTTTATCACTACGAGCCATGACAAAGACATGGAAAAGGCCCCACAGAAAACCTGCTCTGAGTGGCTTTCCATCTGCAATTGGAATTGCTCTGAATTGTTCTGGGGAGATGGAAGGATTTTCAAGTGGAAACTTTGGAAGACAGCACTTCGGATGACAAAAATAATTCTATTACCTGTGGAAAGGCTTTTAACCTCCCCTTTGGTCTGTTTGGCCTCTTCCAGTGCTGAATAAGTGCCATTAAAACTTCTGACAGTTTGCTGTAAGGCAGGCCTAATGCTGAAGCAAGGCTATCCTTGAGGATTCTATTGAACTATATATTAAAATAAATGATGCAGTCAGTACTATAGCCCTGCATTGTCTGATACAAGAATAAGCTTTGTCCCATCTATTTGCCTTCCAGTGCACTTTGAATATATCTAATGAGAGATTCCCACCACAGAAATGACCATGAGAGGCTGTTCTGTTGCTCAAACAACTTTTCTCTCATTGCAGCCACGAGGGTAGGCTGGATTTGTGCCTGACATCTTAGTGCCATACCTACCACATATTCACATTCATTAATGAGCCTCTCTCCTATTCTGAATGTTACTTGTCATATGAGGAAGGTGAATCTGCTATAAAGGTGAGTCATGAAGCAGTCAAGACCAAGCAGAAAAAGCCACAGAGACTTCCTTAACAAGTAACAGCTGCACGATGCAGCCAACAGAAGACAGTCTTCAGCTAAGACACCAGTCAGATCTGAATTTGTCTCTTTTTATCTTACTACAGTGCTCTGCAGCCATGACACCACCTAATTTAGCTAAGTCCATTGTTACCCTGCCATTAGGCACTGTCAAGGAGTTGCAGGTACCCTGCAGACTCAGTGCATCCAAGAGGGAAACCATTGAGGGTATATTTTTGCTCCATTCAATCAAACCAATTTTCTGCCAGGCCAACACACATGCGACACATTTAAAACACCTTTGACCTGCATGCCCTAAGAAGATAGCTCCTGAGTTTGTAAAGATGTGGCACAGCCCAATCCCATTGGTATTTAATTGCCAGCACTCTCTGTAGTAGGTACCACAGTTACCATTCCCATCTGTCAGGGTAACCCCAAAACAAGCACCAGGGCTGCTCATCCCATGGGGCACCCCATCAGGAAAAGTTCAACTCAAGGAAGCAAACTGCAGGTCAAAATTATGACTCCTGTGGTCATGATGGGTAAGGAGCACTGCCCAATCTGCCTCCCCTGGAAAAGAAATTGCTCAGTCTCCAGACCTGTCAGCAGCGTTAGATAAGGCTCCAAATTATTTCAGAAAACAAAAATGTCTAATTGAATTTGGAGAACAGATTTGCCAAAAATATGAGAAGAAGAAAAGCAGTAGTGAGTCCAGGACACCGTCAGAGTTAGGAATAACCCAGCATGCCTTGGGCATCTGATGGATCCTCAGCAGCACATGGCCAGACACATTTATTTACTTCAAGGAAACACATCTAAAGCAAGACCATCACTGTGTCTTTTATTTAACTCCAACGAACAGATCCAGATTTCCTTTCACAAAGGCTCAAGGATATCTGCATCCTTTACAAGGAAAACAAGAGTAGATACTATATGACCTTTCTTCTGAGAGCAATGTGTACTTCCCTCATACACCTTTATGTCTGCCCCACCCTGTATGCAGGTACAGCTGTGAGAGGGCAAGGGAAGGAAAGAGAGAGCCAGGAGAGACCATGGAGGGCAGGGCAGGACCAAGAAGAATCTTCACCTTATTTGACACTAACATCGCTTCTCTTATCTGCCTCAGCAGCAATAGCTCATTTTCAATCCTTAAACACTTCCTTTGCATTAGGGAAGAAACCATCAGCCAAAGCTAAAGCTTGAGGTAAAAAGCAGCAGGCAGATTTGAGTTTCTATTAGACTACAGTAGTCCATGGTGGTAGTGGTGATGGTGACAGTGGCCATGGTGGTGGCCATAGTGGCCATGGTGCAGGGTTGCCAGAGCCTGGGTGCAGTGAGATCCTGCTAGAGCAGAGCTGGCACAAATGCCAAAGCTGAAGCCAAGAAGGATGACAGGAAATGGTGAAGCAAACAGCAAAGCCTCTTGGGTAGCTGGTCTCCCCTGCTGTGGTTGAGGGGTGGCAGTAGGAGTCGTTTTGGTGTCCGTAGAGGGTAAAAGAGAAAGGCAGGCAGGTAAGAAGAGGATCAGCCACATCAAGGAGTGGGAAGGAGAAAGGGGCTCTGCGTGAGCCAAGTGACTGCTGAATTTTTTCTGTACTTTCTCCCAGCTCTTGGCACAGCCAAGAGAAATCCTTCTTCAGACCCTGCAAGTTGACATACCAATCAAGCTCTTTTCCATCCATCTGTTGATATGCACAATTAAAAGTTTCAGAAAGATATAGTTAAATTTGATGTAAACCACAGAGTCATATTTCTACCAACCTCCCACAAAGCTTTTCAAACCTAACCTAAACTTAACATTGCCAACTCTCCTGACATCTTTCTTGATAATGTCTTGTGATAATGGGTGTTTTTGCTAAAACCTCAGCTCCTAAATGGAAATCATTATATGAGAATCTCAGTTTTCATTAAAAAGTAGATTTCTATCCCTCAGGGCCATGAAAGAAAGCTCAAAGTTGTGAATCAAGAAAACCATACTGGCCTAGAAAACAAAAGACAAACCAGAAGAAGCCAAGGATAACTACCATGCCCATAGCTCAGCACAGCCCCTACTCCGGGACAGCTGGGTCAGTCACTGCAATGACTCCATTCTCAGGTACACTGCCTTATGCCACCACGCACTGCAAAATAAAGGTGTATAAACTTTTGTTTAGTAGTTGTTGGGTGACTGGACACCTTCGCTATGCTTTATTTTGGAGTGCACATAGGTAGAAAGAGATTCACCAATAAATGTGCATATAAAGGCATGTAGGTACATACCCAAGTTAAATATCAGGCTTGCTGGTGTAGACACAGTCATATTGATGTAAAACCCAGACAAGTTCATCAGCCTCACAAGTGCCCCACTACAGAGATTATTCAGTTATAATGAGGCTACAAAAATAATCCAAAAATTCTTAGTTTTCTGATCACACTATTGAGAATAAATGTTACACAGCAAAAAATGACAAGTGCTCACATTTCCTCTCCTGACTTGTCTAACTAAACTCCTCCAAGTACAAAAAGGAGACAAAAAGAATGTAATCCTCATCCTAATAGAGGAAGGATACATTCAAAAGGAGCAGGAAGAATAGAATTTGAAGCTTTAACTTGGCATTTCTGTCAGTCTTATATACACAGATTTCGCTTAGGTGCATGCTTGAACTGTTATAATTTTGATAACATAAACAGCTGATTTTCCATAGAGAAAGAGCTGGTTGTTCCCAGCAATGAATGCTTTTATGATTCCTTTCTGTCAGTGTTTTTCAGAGCAAGTAGATCACTGGCTTTGCTGCCCACATGCAGTGAAACACAGAGGTAGGTGCTGCACTACTGCCCTGCTCCTGTGTTCTTCTGGACTGAAATGAACTGCTATAGAAAAGGAGCAGGAAAAGGAATTTTGGATTGACCTTTGAAACAGCACTGCAGAAATCCAGCCATCTCATGAACAAGCATCAGACACGGCAGCATTAGTAAGCCCTGCATCAAGGGGCTCAGTCCAAAGGTTTGCTTAGAGGGGAAATTGTTGGTGTAAAGGTTTTTAAAGCTCAGCTCACATATGCACACACCCTGCTCAGCAAAATATATTCTGAGCTTTTTCTCTTAACACTTCTCACTTTCTAACTAAGATAATTGAATGACTCAGTGAACATGGCTGGCATTAAAACCTTGGGGGAGGGAAAAGCAGAGGTAGCAAGTTCTAAATCCTCTGCCAAATCCCCTTTTCATAATTTATAGTCTGTCACCAGTTTATCACCAAGAACTGTCCCTCTTTTTCTCATTCTGCAGGCTCCTTTCCCAGTGGACACTCCATGCCAGCTGTCTCAGCAGCAGGAACGTCCTTTTTTTCCCAAGCTTCGACCTGTGGGAAAATCTTCATTGGCCAGTAATTGATTCCACCCTGCCAGCTCCATTACTTTAGTCTACAGTCAAACTGCCAGCAAGCTGGAGACAGGCAGCCTCAGCCCTCCCCTGCTCCTGCTATTGAACTCGCTCCTGCCCGGGCCGTTAGCTACCAGGGCTCTGAGCTGATGTGTCAGCCCGCCCTGCAATTAGCACTAATCTGAAAATTGGCCTTTGCTAGCAAAGCCAAGCACCTGACAGCTAATTGTTGATGTCAGATTGATGTGTATTTAATATGGAAAGGTTATTTATCAAAGGGTACTTTTTTTCTGTTGGTCTTGGTTTGTCCCTGGATTGCCACAGGCACTTACAGCCAACAAACCAATAAAGATCTTATACTTCATTTAACTTAAGGAGTCTTCTAAATACTCTTTTCAAACTCTCAGTGTAGAGCAGTGGAGTACTCATCTATTCATATTGTTTATAAAGAAATCACTGCTAACCAAGCAGTTATTGTTTTTATTCTCTTTTTTCTGGAATCAAAATATTGAGGGGCGAAGAAAGGTTGATAACAGAATAGCAATGGCCGGTCAGCCAGCCCTGGGATTAAAAATGAAGTTTTGACTCATCCCTAGCCTTTCTTTACACCAGGCTACTTCAGTGTTTACAGTATTACCTATGATTTCCCTGGCTGGGGAAAAATACAGGTCCTGTTGATTTTAACACAGATTTTGCCACTTATGACAACAGAGCAGGGGCTTCCCTGCTGGTTTTGTGGAGACAGAAGGACACAGCCCTTCAAGTCCTCATCCTGGAATCCGATGGCAGAAGGTGAAACCTCGTGCACATGGAAACCCCCTCATGCTGCAGTGAAGTTGACTGACATCTATCTATTGAAAAATGGGTCCCCTTGATGATGAAGGCTGTAGCTAAATATTTTCCAAGAGTCTAGGGCAATCACTCGACTGAAAACAGGTTGTAATACAAGCATTACTATTGGGAGCATCTTTTTGATGCTGCACAGGTCACTATCTAGCACCTCCATAAATAGTTTAAAAAAAGCAAATCCACCAGACATTTATCACATTTGTTCAGACTGGACACACACATTTTAGGTCATGCTAAAGTCCTGGTAAAAAACTAATAGGGTTTTGCAATTGCTTACAGGAAATTAATATATCCTATGGAGCCTTGTAGGTCAGCAAGGATACTAGGGGTGCACGTAAACTCTGGCACACAACCTACAGTAAGAAAAAACGCTGATGGTTTTAAATGAAGCAAGAGAGAGTACAGTCTCCAGCATGGAAAGCTATGAGAAGTGGTAAATCAGATGGGACACAAACACAACAACTGTTTGATACAAATCATATTCTGACAGGGAAATGTAACGTACCAGTGTGAGTTGTGTGAAGGAATTGCTCGTATTCATTCCACAGGTGAAGGAAAACGTTCATATATATCGAACATATCTCCTGTTTGAATGAAGGTGGTCAAGTATGTCACAGAGTCTTCCAACCTCTGGACACTGGCTTTAAAATGTAAAAGTATGTCATTTGTATACTTCCACTAACTTCACTCCACAAAAATTGAAGTGAGAAATACCCTACGATGCAAGATGTAGAGAAGGACTTTCACTGCAAAAAAAATTTTCAGAAGAAAGTATTAATTAATTAACATTTAATCATTAATTAGGCATTACCTGGATAACAACATCTGCACATAACTTTCAATATTCAATTTTTTCCTCTGCAGTGAGGTGTTTAATAAATTTGACCCAAAAAATTTGGAGGTGTTTGAAAAACACAGAGCAATGAATGGAGCAATATCAGCTGACAAATTGGAGGCACCCAACTTACTGGGGCTGGGTTTTGGGGCCAGCAGGACCTGCTCTCCATACCCAGCATCCATCAGAACTGATGGCAAAGTCTTGCACATCCTGTGGCAGTCCCCACACAGATGAACAATACACAAAACTTCCACCACCAGAAGGGCTGTCACTTTGCCAGGCTCGCTGAGACCAGAAATCATTCCACTGGCTCTGACGAGCCCTGGTAATGATGATTCTCTTGGGCAGAAACTCCAGGCCACTGTGGATTTAGGAAGAGTAGCTCCTACCCAGGGCTATGTGACCCAGTGGCAGAACTGTGCTTAGGGCAATGGGTCACTGGCAAAGGCTGGGTGCATCCTGCATGCATCCACCATGGCGTATCCTCCCACTGGATGAGCACCGATTCCAGACACAAAACTCCTCCGCTGGTACCCTTGCAACCAGCATGTAAGCTAAGCAAATGCTTCATTTTAAATCCATGCTTCAGCCCTCTGGGTTGGTCCTCGGTCGGGATTTAAAGACGTGTTGGAAAGTTTTGGCAGCATTGCTTTCAACTTGGCCAACAAGGAGATGTTGAAAGCTACGCGACTGCAACCACACTGGAGTTCTGAAATGTGTTAATTAAGACATTCTGTTACCAACCCTTTCCTTCCTACGCAAGACAAAACCCACCGGGTGCTAAACGTGTCTGAAATGATTCGTATGTTTTAATGCTTTCCTGAATATGGATCAATTTTAACACTTTTTATAATGCTTGTATCCTAGCCAAGACAAAGCCAATGACTCCAGTCTGACTCAAGCACACATTTAACACTCTCTGCTGAATAGGTCCTAGAAGAGAAGAGAGTTCAAGAAGTCAGGGCAGGATAGCAGGGTAGGGTAGATATTTGTCTGAGCTGTCCTTAAAGATTTTCAGTAACAAAAGCTACACAAGTTCCCTCAGGCAATTTATCCTGCTCCTTCAGTTTCCTTACTGATAGAAATCATTTTATGAAGTCTAATGCAATACTGTCCTACTGCAATTTAAACAATCGCTTTTCTTTCCTGTCTTCCATGGACACAGAGAACACTGCTCCCCACAGCTGACATGTACATACTTGAAGGCCTTGAAGTATTTTCATCAGTCCAAATCATGATGATTTGTCAAGGTTTCCTCAGAAGTGCACCCCAGGACACTCCATACTGTTTTTCTCTGAATTCTCAACAACTGACCTATTTGCAGTAGTGAAACTGGAACTGGAACTGTTGCCCCAGTGGAGGCCCCACAAGTGTGAGCAGAGTGGAAGGATGAGGTTGTAGGTTCTACCAAGCCACTCTCCTATTACATGTCCCAGTAGGACACTTGTCTTCCCCACCACAGTATGACAATGCTGAATTGTCACCCTCTGCAGTGCCATTTTTGCAGAACTGTTTCCTCTCACTTGATCACTTCACAAGTCAGGACAGGTACTGGGCCCAGGTGCTTCTCCGCCACCCCTCTGTAGCATTGAGAGTTTGGGCAAGATTCATTCAAATCTTGCTATTCCCAAGGGGCAGGCTCTTCTCATCAATCCTTCCTCAATCCAGATATCTCTCCACACATCATCTCCCATCATACGGCCCTCCCTCCCCCCTGAAATAATGAAATTCCCACCCAGAAGTCACTCTGACTCCACAGCACTCTCCCTCCTAGCAGATCAGAATGGAGCTGACACGGAAATGATGCACGTGTGGTGTGACAGACCCACTAAGATGTCCTGCCTGTGGACAAGCATCCCTCACTCCGTGGAGGGGCTGTTTGGGGAGGGCCAGTTTCATGGGGGCATCAATCCCTCCACTGATGCCAGGGCAGAAGCACCGTCTTGAACATCCTCCTTCAGAGCTGAGGGACAATCAGCAAACTCAAGAACTGAGGTGCACATGCCAAGAACAGATGGCAGAACCTGATTCCATTCCCCTCACCTTTGAATATAAGGAAGCCAGGTGCCTTGCTCCCTGCACTCCCACTGCTTGCTTGGCAAACTCAGGCACCTCTGGGGTAACTAGAGGTGAGTATCTCTGTAATTCCTCCACGACAGGACCCAAAGAATGGCTGTGGCGATAGAATGTCCTAGTATCATTCCTGTCTGCAATTCACATGACACAAACAGAATTTGGACACCCACCAGCATACATCCTGGTATGGAGTAGAAGAACTGGTAGTTAAGCAAGAATTTCAGGGAAAAACGGGGCCGGGGGGAGGGGGGAATTTTATCACATAAAGTTTTCTCTTACTTAAGCATTAATATCAGTAGATAATACATATCCCTGTAATCTGGAACAAGGGTTTACTTCTTAGGATATAAAAGCTTCTTTCTATCAAACTGGAACACGTGTGTCTTGATCAGCTTGTATCTTGAGTTACTTAAAAAAGAAGGAAAGTAACGCAATTTTAGCAATAGCTAAAATGAGGAAAAGATCTCAGCCTGTCCAAGCAAAACAATGACCTGATGCAGAACTCAAGTCTATCAGGTAATGCTCAAGGGAACATTTTAAATAAGGAAAAAAGAGTGGAAGTGGGAAAAAAAATATCATCATTGTATTCTTATGCAGTAATGTTCCTCCACTAGCATTAACAGCTTATCTCGCCATCTAAGCAATTCTCGATAACAGACTGGGCTTTATGTTGAGTACAGGCTGTACCAAGTTACTAAAACCCTTCTATTGTTAAAGATTATGTAAAATGGTCAATCAAAGTGTCACTTCTTCCTGCCCGTCCCCCAGGCTGCTGTGTTGCAATAGTTCCTTCTAAAAGCCAAGTGTGATGGGGGAACGAAACGCTAAGAGACAAAACATGGCCCATTGCAGAGCTGGCAGGTGCATAGGACATCCCATCACCACAGAGGGTTGTACCACAACGTCACCTAAGCAAAAATAGAAAAATATCCAAATAAAACTTGTTTAGTGAATTTGTTCTTGAAAAAAAATTTGTGTTAAGCAGTTTGTGCACCTGCAGAGTCATTGCCTTGGCCAGTAGGACAAGTCCCAGCACAACACAGATGTGGAAGATGAAGCCAGAACAGGCTCGGGTGAAGTACACTTTTCTAGCATTTCAAATGAGATTTCTAGATATCCATGCTATATACATGGCTCAGAAATAAGCTGTGTCAGATCAAAACAATGAAAAAACAGGGAATTTGATAACTGAATCCAAAAAGCTGCTTGTTTTGTTGGTGGTGATGGGGTGAGTTTTTTTGCCCAAGTAGGTTTTCATACCTGATTTAGTACGATTTTGAAGGTGCTTTCTGAGAAGGCCTAAACTGGTAAAAGGTGACAATTCAGTGCTCAATGACCAGTGCTTATATGGGATGGGAAACAGCTCCTCTAAGCTTGAGCAATCCCACAGGCATGATGAGCAGCAGGGCCTTGTGGACAAACAACTCCTCCTCAAGAGGCTAAAGTAATCACCTCAGCCAGTAAGTAATCTGACATCAGAGCAGCTTTGACTGAGGGAAGAATGCTCAGAAGAGATGTGTGTGCCAGGCCTCAGAAAGGTGGGAGGTCTAGGTAAAGAGGACATCAAAGTCAGCATGTTGTGACTCTTTTTTTTCATTTATTTTTAGGAAGATGCCCATTCTCCTTCACAGGCCAGCTCAAGCTAAGTGATTTGCTGGGCCACAGACAAGTTTTGATAAATGCCTTGGAGGATACAGTGCTCTTGAAGTCCAACCAGAGGAATGGTGGGGTTAGATAAATGTCATGGATGAAGCTCCATTTTAGCCAATCACAGCTGGATGACACAGCACAGACATCTCATCCAAGAGTGGATCCCCTGTTTGGGGTGGATGAGGAAGGTGAGAACAGCTGTACTGGGTCAGACCAGCACTGCCCAGCTTCCAGTGGGCGTTTGCCTCAGCCAGCAGCAGCTTCTGTGCATTTAGCAACTTTGACAGCTTTCCCCTCCTTCAATTTGTGGGATGTCCCTTTCAATCTGTGCATGCTTTCAGCCTCCCCAGCATCCTGCAGCAAGGAGCTAGCTATGCATCATCTGCAAAAGTTCCTCTGAACTTGCCTCTTGCTGGCTTCGTTGGATGACCCTACTCCTTGCACTGGAAGAACAATCAATTTCTAGCATAAAATAATGTTATAGACCGCTACCACACCTGCCCTCAGTCATCTCTGTTTCTCAGCACCAGAAGGACACAAAGTGGTTGCATCTCACCCTTAATGCTCATATTCCTGGGAAAACTGAGTGGGTGGGAGAACTGCATTCATTTGTGCAGGCTTGAAATAAGCCTTTGTTAAGTATTTGCTTAACATACAAATGCCTTTCACATTTCAAGATAGACAAATCAAGCCTATGTTCTAATTAAGGAAGGGATCAGATGATGTCCTCCCTCCAGCAGAGATTTTCTAAAATTTTTGCCTGGTTTCAGCTGTGTACTCTAAGCATATGGATTGACAGGGAGGGGAGATGGGTAACAGAGGGCTTATGCTATTTGTGATTTGTGCTACAGAGTACATAAAAAAAAGAACCAGAAAAGTTATTCTCACTTCTTAAATGTTCAAGAGCTGATCAACTTAATACTATTTGTATCACAAGAGCAGAAAACCACCAGAATATCTCATTTTCATCTGCTATACATGAGGGTCCAACATGATAATTTTAAGGAAATCTGTGTATCAGTGCACCAGGATACATGTCCTCTTATGTACAACATGCACGTGCACACAGGCATAGCCGTATCATGTGCTGGCAAGTAATGGGAGAAGTTTAGCAAACATACCTGAAATAGCTCACATACTTAGAGATTCCAAACAGGCTCCTTACAGCACTTCCAGAGGGGCTTTTTCCCCAGCTCTCTGCACCCCCCAGCCATTCAAACCACAGTTGTTCATGTGGGCTTGCTCTCTCACGCAGTCATCAATTACAAGGTGACGACTTGAAGAGTCATTGCAAGCCAAAACGAGCACCCCTGCTCCTTTATGCCCAGTTCTGATGAGGAACTTCCCCAGGTCTGGGCTTGCTCCGGGGCTGTGCATGCTCTTGCCCTACTGTCCAGTCCTCTTGCCTCCCTCTCTCCTTTCCTTCTAGCCTGCCCTCCCAGGCTTTTGCAGAGAGCAAAGTTTTCTCTCCTCTTTTCTGCCTCTTCCCTTGCCCCAGCTGAGCCTGATGGCCACTCACTCTCCCAGGTGCTCACAACACCGTGATAGCTGAGGAACAGCTACAAACACCAAATACAACATGATCACGGCGTTTTGGGAGCTTAAACTTGCTACTGCCCCCACTGCAAAAGGACCCAAAACTGAAAGCTGGTATGTTCACAAAGAGTTGATTGATCAACAAAGGAAACTGAAGACCAACCCTGCTTTCCAGAAGAATCAGAAAGGTTTAGGGAGCAGAGAGGGTGTCTGAGCAATGGTAGAGGATGTCCCAGCTGAGGTGGGGAATATAGGCTGGAAATGGCAAAGGAAAAGAGAAGTTGGGCTGTCACGAAGAAGCTTCTTAGTGAAGAAATCAAAGAGACAAGATGGGGAGCAAATGCTCCTTTGCTTTTGATGTTTAAAATGGGACTGAAGGTCGTGCCAGATGCTGCATTGCAGGGCAGTGGGAAGGCCCTTGGGGATGGTCCTCCGCCAGTAAGGTGGAGCTGGTGTCCCTGATACCCTGCAGTGGGATTTGTGCCAGGTAACCTATTCTCCACACACAGTGTCCTGCTGCCACCAGGGCAGCCATCACAAACCTCTCCATAAACAATTAGGCTCTGAAGCCACTGCGTTCCCTTGGGACAGTCTTCCCTGCATAGCCTGGGGGACACAGCATATGGGAATCACCAAATTTGCCTTGCAGTTCAATTAAATACAAATAAAAGAAAGAAAAAATCCCAGATCCCCTCGAGGAGGAGGACATGGAGGGGGACAGTCTCCCCGGTAGTTGCCTAATCACCCACAGGGTGCAGGCCCCACTCCTGTCAGCACAAACTGGCAATTACGATTAATGGGCTGTGGCAATCGGATCCCGGCACTAACGGAGACAGCAGGTCCCACCATTTGCATGCAGTAAATTATTCAGGCTGTCAGCTGTTCGGATGTGGGCTGGTAATGTTGCGGTTAAACGCTGGCCACATGGCTAATTTGAGGTGTTACCATCAGCCCCTGCCCTGGGAGAACAGGCCCCGTGTGCTGGGGGCGGCAGGACAGCTGTGCCACCGGCACAGCCCGCGAGCCCCGTGCTGCCCCAGCCAGACCCCGGCTGTCACAGCATGCACACAGCTAACGGTGTGTCCTTCTGGGAGCAAAAGGCACCAGGAAAAGCTCAACAGTGTCTCATTTAGCTCAAGTTTCAAGGGACTGTGAACCTGGGAATATGGGGAGAGTTGGATGCCTACAAGCCAGCTTCAGTGACCAAACCTACCTGAGTCTCCAGATATGGACACATATTTCACAGGAATCAAATGCATGGCTGGACTCAAAATAAGAGTATTCCTATACTAAAAATATAACATCATACAATAAACCCAGGACTTGCCAGTTAAACCTGACTTTTACAAAGCCAAAGGTAAGTGCTCCAGAAGGGCCTCAATTCAGTTGAGCACCCCATGAGCACCCACAGACCACACCAGATGAACTACAGGTGCACTGCCAACATCCCCTTCTGCCTACCTGGCTGCAAGAGGTGTGTTTTAATATACCCACCCTCACACAGAAAATAACTCATTCAGAATAACCCTTCAAGGCTGAAAGACTGAACTCTCCTAAGTTCAAGCACTTTTCAGGAGCACAGCATGAAGAATAGTAAACATGAGACAGAAGGGGAAGAGTTATTTGGAAAGTAATGTGAAAAAAAAACATCCCAGGCAGTTGTCTACCCATGCATCAATGCTGTTCTTCATCCCTCTTTTCCCATGAAGAGAAGGGATGCTGAGGGCCTGACAAAAGCACAACACAAACTGAGAAGGACCGAGTCGTTTCTTCACTAGCACCTCAGTGTGGACAACTGCAGCAAAGTCTCGTCATTAGCATTCAAATCAGACCTGCTTTACACAGGAGTCTGCCCGCATTCACTGGTGGACAGCCTGAGAGGGACTGTACTTCATGATGGGAGCTTGAAATGGTTCAGAGTTGTCCCATATGGCTCAGTACCCCAAAAGCTTCTGTACCCTTGCTAAGCACCATCCCACCAGAAAACATGATGGGCTGCAGTACTGGCAGCTCTCTTTGGAGCACTTGGCTTCCTCAAACATGCAGGTCTTTTAGTAAAAAGGAAACATTTGATTAAGGAATATAAATAGTAACATGCATTATTCTAAGGAGAAGGAAAAAAACCCCCACCTTAGATCAATCCTCAGGCTTTTAGAGTTTGAAATTAAAAAATGAAGAGAAATAAAAGAGGGATGACAAATACTAACACTCGGTGTGAGCACAGTAACATAAATTAAGAAAGTGATTGCCAGAAGGTCAAGCTATTTCAGATCTACAAAGACTTAAAATTCATTCAAGTGCTCAAATGTATGCACTAAATAGTCATATGGTGACCAAAGGGCCATGTAGCAGCATGGAAATTTAGGCAGCAGCATGGGTTTTCACACATCAGAGCCATATTTTTATCCTCAATGAGGCCCAAAGTACTTATGCATCTATACACTAGCAGTAAAACAACAGAGTGATCCTTTATGACAGTATGACCATAATCTAACTTGACAAATGCAGTTGTCAGCATCCCTTAAAGTAAATTATAACTACGCCCCCTTGGCTAAATCCTGAGCCCTTTCAAATAACAAAACAAAGAGCTCTCTCCCAAGAGTTGTGTTCTCTGCATTGTATTTTCTGACATGCTTTCCCACCATCAACCTTTCATCCTGTTGAACTAATTTCCATTGTAAGCGGCGGAAGGCAGGGAGGATAACCCCTGTTAACTTAGCGCTGGTGAAGTGTGGGCCTGCCCAGAGGAAAGGCAGCAGAGAGGGTACGTCCCTAGCACACCACCTACCAAGTCCCGTGCCATGGAGCTCAAATAGGGCAACGTGTATGTACAACCGTGTATTTCCATAAACAGCAGGTAAGCTGGGACTAAGCGCTGGGAAAAGATCCTCCCCAGCTGCCCATCTTCAGAGCTCACAAGGTGCTACTGTAGTTTGCATCAAGGTGCTTGGTTGCAGCTTGTCCAGCCTGCTGCCCTTGCTGCTACCAGCAAACAGGGCACCCAAAATAAGACCAGAAACATTGCAACTGACCCTTTTACAGGAGGCACTCACCTGTGTTCTGGGTCTTACATGACATTGAAAGGAGACAAGTAAGATCCTGCAAGAGGCACTGTTGCAGAGTGCACCAGCAGCATGCTTTTGTCTTTCTGACTAAATTAAAGATATAAGCCTTTTACAGCCTATTTTCTCCACCCAGTACCCATGTACGTTTGTTTTCCTTACTGTACACTACACACCTCTCCAAGTTGCACAAATGACCATGCTCTTGTTCTGCCCAGGTTCATGGACCTGAGACTGAATCCTGCTCCAGGAAGACCTCCTGCCCTTTAAAAACCTCTTAATAAATGTGGAAGAATAAGAGCACCTCTTTCTCATGAAGACAGGCCCCCTTGTTCTGTGTGTCTCATTTGGGCCTGGCTTTGCCCTCCAACAGGAGTGAAATGGTAGTGATGCTCTCAGGGACCCCTGAGTGCTTTATTGCTGAGACCTCCCACGCAATGCTATATGCCTGCAGGGAGGGCAGATAGAGCCCAAGATGAGCAGGAGTTTTGTTTGCCTTGTTTTCACTTTGTTTTATGTATTTTCTTTATCCTAATGTTTTAGTTTTCATCCGTAGAAATTCATTACGTGAACCCTGCTTTCTGCAATCAGCACTGGATCTCAGACCCAGCTGTGTGTGGTTACAGTTTTAAGGGAAGATGAAATTGGGGCCCTGCTTACATGCTTGGCTTGCTTCACCACAAGAAGGTCTGAACCTGCCAAACCATGATCCTGGGGTTGCATCCTGCCCTAAGCTGTCTTGGTCATCTCATCCATGGGCATTCTCTTGTCCCAGAGTTCAGCAGCGCTCTTCTCCTAGAGATAGAAAGGGAATTGCCCCAGCTCATGCCAGATGCCCTCCCCTCCTCCATCTTCTCACCCCTGTCCCTATAAACACACCTTCCAGAACAACCAAGAATAAAACTGTACAGACTGTACAGTTTGTACAAGAATAAACTGTACAAACAGCAGGATCAAAGTTGGTTGGAAACTCACCCAGGAGTGAGTTTCTTGGGTGAGAAGTAGCAGAGCAGCTGTGCAAGAGAAGCAGCCTCACCAAATGGCTTAGCAGGACGTAGGGAGGATGTGTCCATGGCCTTAGCACACTGCATCTATCTTAATGTACCCAACATTGACCTTGAAAATCATCTTAGATAGGGGCCTCTCCCACGCTTCCTGTGTGCAGCTTTCAGCAATAGGATGAAAATCCAGAGGACTAACAGGTTTATCAAGTCATGCTTTAGTCCCTGCTGTACACACCAGTCACTCCTATTGCGGCCAAGAGACATGGTGAAAGGTTTTGTCAGCCCATCCAGCTTCCAACACAGCCAACTACTTGTGTACAAGCAGGAGCAACAAAAGTGCTCTGCTGTGCTGCCTCCGCAAGCCCTTGCTCCCATCTGCAGGGGACAAGTAGGAGTCAGCTGAAATCCTTCCTCGTCCTAACAGCTGAATATAAACAAGACAGCCTGGTGTGCATAGTCACCACTGCCTTTATCCCATCATGGGTCTCAGACGGACAGTATCCAAGCTCAGAGAGGAGATCTTCACCGTGTCATCTAAACACAGTTTTAAGTGGAGGTCTCAAAGGCTCAGACCACAGCCTTGGATGTGGCTACTTGCAAGGCTGAGCCCGGATCAAAGTCAGGAAGGATTCAACCAGTCAGCCTGATCCCACACACCATCTCAGGTCTCCTTAGGTGACTCGGGACCAGTAGTGTCTGTGGTGCCCAGAGACACAAGACTTGAGGAGGGAAACATTACAGCTGCAAGGCAGCTTCTGCTTACTGCTGCTTTCAGAGCCTCAGCAGATAGAAAACAGCAGGTGCATTAAGCTCAAAAATAACATTATAACATGCTGTAAATTAAAGTACGGTCAGCTCTTCGCATACAGTCAAACAAGGAATGATGCATGGAAAACAACAGGGACTGACATTCATCTCCAGATGATCATTCACAGGATGCACAACAATACAATTTCACACACAGAAATCAGAGAAAGTCTCTGAAATGAAAGAGCTGCTCTTCCCGGGTGTATTTTTTTCTTTTTCAATAAAGATTTCCAATGTGCTGAAACCATTTATAACAATAATTGGGGGGAAAAAAGTCTCTGGGAAATTATCGGCATGAACTTTTAGGTCTCTAAATTAAGGCCAGCCTAATTTTCCAATTAGGCAGCTTGATAGGCAAGATGACATGTGCAGAGTAGAAGGGCAGGCTCTAAACGGCATTTTTATGAACATTTCTCATGCCCGAAGCAGCCTTTCTATACCCAACAGCTGAGGAGTGCACTTTCCCATGCCGTCAGGGGTGAGGAGGTTACGACTCCAGCATTGTGCCCCTTGTTTTTCACACAAGAACCCGGCGCGCCGCAGCTCTCTTGAAAGGGTCCAGCGCCCCGGAGAGGGGCGGGCGCCCCCGCGCCCCCCCAGCGCGCGCCGCCGCCTCCGCGCCCGCCCCCGGCCCGGCCCGCGCCCACCCGCCG